>NC_083279.1:79902504-80090091 GCF_963506605.1 Zootoca vivipara | reverse complement strand
CCCAAATTCTGTGACTTATGCAATACCTCTGGTGTATTCATAGGGAGAGCAGTCTGCAGAAGTTGGGGGTGGGGGAGACTATCAAACAGCCAAACCAAAGCCTTGATAGCTCATGACAGCAGTTCAAATAGTGTGTGTGAGTAGGTTGCTTATTTTTCTGTGGGCAGGCTTTGCTGTTTGGTCAGCTTTTTAAAACAAGGATTATTATTATTATTATTATTATTATTATTATTATTATTATTATTTATACCCCGCCCATCTGGCCGAGTTTCCCCAGCCCTTCCCTAAACAGGGCTGCCTTCAGATGTCTTTTAAAAATAGGAAAGCTGCTTATTTCCTTGACATCTGATGGGAGGATTTCCCCTCCCACTGATCCCAATGGGAGGGGAATTAAGTATGCCAGTTGGGGGCATGTCAGAGGAATAGGAGAGCTTTTGATCCAGTGAATCCAAAGTTCCCCATGATGTGCCCCCATAACGCCTCCTTTTTGCCCTCTCTGCCCCAGGGCCTTTGATGGCAAAGGAGGGGGCAAACCAGGGAGATTTCTGCAGCTGCGAGGAAGATGGCGTCATGGACAGATCTCCTGTGCTCATCTCCTGTGCTCTCTCCTTTTCAGAAAGAGGGACCATGCTATCTAATACAACAATCTGCACCTAAACATTGGCAAGACAAAGGAGATGGTGTTGGACTTCCAGAGGAAGAGAGGGGAGCTAGCCCCATTGTATATTGGGGGTGGGTGGGCTGTGTGGAGGGAGTCTCTTCCTTTAAATTCCTGGGAGTCCATCTTAGTGAAGACCTTACTTGGAAGGTCAATACAGCCCAGGTGGTTAGGAAGGCCCAACAGAGACTTCATTTCCTTAGGGTCTTGCGAAAGAACAATGTTAGACAACAACTGATGATTTCCTTCTATCGGTCCACGGTAGAAAGTGTTCTCTCATACTGTATTATGGTTATAGGTTGTTGTTGTTTAGTCGTTTAGTCGTGTCCGACTCTTCGTGACCCCATGGACCATAGCACGCCAGGCACTCCTGTCTTCCACTGCCTCCCGCAGTTTGGTCAAACTCATGTTCGTAGCTTCGAGAACACTGTCCAACCATCTTGTCCTCTGTCGTCCCCTTCTCCTAGTGCCCTCAATCTTTCCCAACATCAGGGTCTTTTCCAAGGATTCTCCTCTTCTCATGAGGTGGCCAAAGTATTGGAGCCTCAGCTTCACGATCTGTCCTTCCAGTGAGCACTCAGGGCTGATTTCCTTAAGAATGGATAGGTTTGATCTTCTAGCAGTCCATGGGACTCTCAAGAGTCTCCTCCAGCACCATAATTCAAAAGCATCAATTCTTCGGCGATCAGCCTTCTTTATGGTCCAGCTCTCACTTCCATACCTACCTATGGTTATAGGTAGGTAGCCGTTTTGGTCTGACGTAGCCAAAACAAAAAATAAAATAAATTCCTTCCAGTAGCACCTTAGAGACCAACTAAGTTTGTCATTGGTATGAGCTTTCGTGTGCATGCACACTTCTTCAGATATTACGGTGTGGTACGCTGGTTTGACTGCCATGGATGGAAAGTCCCTACAGAGGGTGGTGAAGACAGCACACGATATCATGGGCTGTCCCCTGAGTCTGCAAGATGTCATCACAGGAGACCATTGCCTCAGAAGAGCTTGGAACATTCTCAGGGATGACTCACCTCACACCCTGGCCAGCACCTTTTTAAACTCCTGCCCTCGGGCAGGAGATATAGAAGCATGATAAACTGCACCAACAGGTTAAAGAACAGTTTCTACCCGTGGGCCGTGAGGCTGCTGAATGGAAGACAGCAACATTGCAGCTGAGGTTCGTTCGGGGTTGGTGGTCGTAGGACAGCACACATAGTGAAACAAGGACTGAGGGGAGGGGGGGCTCGTTTAATCTCACTGTAAACAAGTGGTACAGTGACAATAAAGTATTTCTATTCTATATTTCTATTCTTATGGCCTCTTGGATGCCCTCCTAACACAGGATTAGAGACTTACATTATATTCAATAATATTGGGTTTTTGCTGAAGCACTTGTTCCACATTTTTATTTGAGGGGGGAAATGTTATGGAAGTAATTTTAGCCATTTTAATGAGGCATAATGTTGTTGTTGTTGTTTAGTCGTTTAGTCGTGTCCGACTCTTCGTGACCCCATGGACCATAGCATAATAGGGTTGGTTAAAACCAAGTCTCTTTCCCCCTTCCCCTCCTTCCTTCCTTTGCAGGCTTACAAAAATAGTAAAGTAACTCTACAAATACGTTTGCAATTCAAAGCTTGAGTGCTGGATATTTTTGCTCTCAGGGACATCAAGCATAGATGGCTGCCTGTTATCTGACCTCCTCACTCATCAGATCAGTTGAAATTTTAATAAATATGTAATTATTAAGTATTTGACATGAAGTGTCATCAAAATTGAAATTAACTGTGTGGATCAAGCCTTAACCAATTACAAATGGATTCCGGTGTGGGAGCTGCATGAAGCAATTGTCCAGTGTTTGTGGGCTTAGATGTACTTTATTTGAAAGGTGGAACAGTTGCTTTCAGCCTATTTTTGAGGCAAAGCTGTATGGAAGGGGTCTAGAGATGTCTGTTAAAGTAAATCATGCATCAAATAAACTCTATAACTTATATTGTTAACTATTAGGTTAACAACGTAAGTGTTCTTCTGAAGTGACCTCAGATTGGGGTAGGGTGGGCAAAAAATGAAGGGAAAATTGTGAAGGCCAACAAAATAGCAGAGCTAAAAACATTATACATGCTGCGGCTCTCATGATGGTTTTGAGTTAAATGTTCCCATCATCCCCAGCCAACATGGCTAGTGGTCAAGGAAGATGGGAGTTGGAATGCATCACTCAAAGGGGAAACAAGAACGGACCCTGCACAGTGTGGTGTAGAGCATTGTACTAGGACTTGTGAGACCAGGGTCCAGATCCCCAGTGGGCCATGAAGCTCATTATGTGACCTTGGGCCAGCCACTGCCTCTCAGCATGACCTACCTAACAGGTTTGTTGTGGGGATTAAAGGAGGAGGGGGAGAACCATGTAGACCCCCTTGAGCTCCAGGGCAAAGGAGGTGGGATTTAAATGGAATTTTTTTTTTGAGGGGGTTAGTGTATAGAAAACAAGTGCTGAGTTAGAAAGAACATGAACAGCTGTCTTTTATTTCTGGGTGGACAGGTTAATCTCTGTTCACACAGTTACTGTCTCTCAGCCTAACCTGCTTCACAGGGTTTTAAGGCGAGGATAAAATGGGGAGGGAGAGAGCCATATACACTACCTTGTGAGCTCCTGGAATGAAAGGTGGGGTAATTGTGAGTGAGCGAATGTGTGTGTGTGTGTGTGTGTGTGTGTGTGTGTGTGTGTGTGATAATTTATATGCATCAATGCAAGCATAGAGATAATTACTATTATTTAAACAGAAATACGTATCTTCTTATTCTTCTTTGGCAATCAGTTGTAGCCAAGCAAGATAGTCTTCCATGAACAACATTTTAACGTGGGTCTGTAAGTGACTGTGGAGGCCAATTCTGGATCCACACATCCTTCCACAATGGGGACATAGGTTTCTGGGAATTGATCACAGTGAGGGTTTGCCAAGCGTGCCTTCCTCTTAGCATGTTTCTCCCTTTCATCCTGAGTTCGAGCGTCTTCAAAGCCCATGATACCTTTGGTAAAGGCTGTTCTCCAACTGGAGTGCTCACAAGCCAGTGTATCCCAGTTGTCAGTGTTTATACTACGTTTTTAAAGATTTGCCTTGAGAGAGTCTTTAAACCTCTTTTGTTGACCACCAGCATTACACTTTCCATTTTTAAGTTTGGAATAGAGTAGTTGCTTTGGAAGATGATAATCAGGCATCCACACAACATGACCAGTCCAACGAAGTTGATGTTGAAGAATCATTGCTTCAACACTGGTGATCTTTGCTTCTTCCAGTACACTGACATTGGTCCGCCTTGTCTCCCAAGGATACATCTCACCATCTCACTGTGACCATGTGAGCTGTGTCTGACCTGCTCAGTCTGCTCTCCCGATGTTAACTGTTGATGAGCAACTTCAAGGCCCTTCTTACACTCCCTTCTTATGACTCTAACTATTTTAAAAATAGACTTGGACTGAACAGACTTTGAAACAGAAGATGCTTTCAAACAGAGGGCTCCCCTCTTGTAGCCCTTTAAAGAAGGAACCATGATCACTCTGCTTTCGGTGGCACAGTTAAGTTGTAATATGTCACTCAAATTCCTGGTTGGCTCATGTGTATGAATGGGACTGGGCAAAACGAGCTTGGGGTTTTTTGGTTGATGTCTGGATGATTTGCAGTAGATTGGCAAGGGTCCAATTACATTTGCAGAGCACCCTGTTGGCAAGGCTGTCCTAGGAGATATCCCCCCAAAGATAGCTGGTGGTGACATAGATATGGTAATAATCCTCCCTCCCCCAATTCAAAACCATTTGAAGGAAGTACCTCCAAATGAAAGGTCTTCAAACGAAGGAGACACTGATTATTTATATCTGGTATCAATTTACTCTTTTAATTAGGTAAAGGTAAAGGGACTCCTGACCATTAGGTCCAGTCACGGACGACTCTGGGGTTGCAGTGCTCATCTCGCTTTACTGGCCGAGGGAGCCAGCGTACAGCTTCCGGATCATGTGGCCAGCATGACTAAGCCGCTTCTGGAGAACCAGAGCAGCACACGGAAACGCTGTTTACCTTCCCGCTGGAGCAGTACCTTTTTATCTACTTGCACTTTGACGTGCTTTTGAACTGCTAGGTTGGCAGGAGCAGGGACCGAGCAACGGGATCTCACCCCATCGCAGGGATTTGAACTGCCGACCTTCTGATCAGCAAGCCCTAGGCTCTGTGGTTTAGACCACAGCGCCACATCAGCAACTATTTTATTGGAAGTGCATTTCATAATATGGAGCCTGAGAAATAAAGTAAATTGCAAACTTTTGCACGTTTGGAATTGTTACATTTCCCTCCGTACCTTTTAAAATTATTTGCTCCATAGGGGCAGAGTTTACCATTTTTTTTTTATCCAAAGTATTCCATGTGACATCATCCTTCACTTCAGTTTACTAACGCATGACAACATCATAATGGGGAAGACTGAAGGTTTTGATGTTGTAACTGCTGTTTTGTTCCAGCTGTGGAAATTGAAAAATGGAAAAGGGTTTGTAGTAGGTTGAACACAATCATAATTGATTTAAAGTTTCTAGAATAAAAGCTTGCTCCCTCCCTCGGATGATGTTGGACCACCCCTCCCACCACCCCTGACCATTATGGGGTTGTTGTTGTGGTGGTATAGCAACATCTATGTTCTAAAGTTGGGAGCAGCTGTTATGGAGAAAAAGAGAACTGTTCTTAAGAGATGTACCTTGGTTTCAAATTAACCTTATATGGGTATTTATGATTCAGGAAAGGAAAGAAAGACATTTAAGAGGATCTCTCTTTTTAAAACCCAAGAAGTTCTGCAGCGCACATCATGTGATGCTTGCAGATAGCAGAAAAAAACTTCATTTGAATGAGTTTTGCGTCTCCCTTCCCAACACACCAGAGCCCAGCATCCACCGACTACTTCTGCTCAGCATCTGCTTTTGCAATTGAAAGAATATAAAGTAATTTTTAAAATTGCTCCAAGAAATGTGTAGACTGCAAGAGCTGTATTTACAGACTATTCAACAAATATAAAGAAGCCATTGATTACAAAGCTCCCGGCATTCTTCTCTCTCAATAAGATACGGGAGGCTGTTAGAACACATTCAGCTTCTACCTCCTATTGTTGTGTCAGCTTCTGTGAGCAAATCCTCTGGTGGTACTGCTGTCTTCAGATTTTAGGTTGGAACCAATGTAATGGTGGTCATGGGTAAAGAACATTTCATCACCACCACCATCCCTGAGCCACCTATGCATTTGTGTGTGTGTGGTTGTTTTTTTAATAGCTTTTAATATCCTGCCCTTCATGGAAACACACATTGCCTATGACAATGGATACATTAATTGCTATTAATACTGTTACTGTTATTAAGATTGCTATATTTAATTTTTCCTCTGTCGTCCTCTGTCGCATCCTTATCCTCAGAGGAAAATTTAAATAGACAGAGGATGAGATGGTTGGACAGTGTTCTCGAAGCTAGGAACATGAGTCTGACCAAACTGTGGGAGGCAGTGGAAGACAGGAGTGCCTGGCATGGGGTCACGAAGAGTCGGACACGACTAAACAACAACAATTTAAATTTTCCATTTCAGTTCTTTGAGGAAGCAAAGGTGGATTATATTTGTGCGGGTGGTGAGGAATGGGGGATTGGAGGAGGAATATTTTTTAGATGTCTTATTTGCTAAATGAAAAAAGACTCAGCACTAATCCATTAATGAGCACAACACTGACTAAAAAAAAAAAAAAGAGAGAGAAAGCGGACACTACAGATTATGATGCAGAATTTAAAACAGCAGTAACCATTTTTTAAAAAATCAACTGTACCAGTATATTTAAGTACATAGTACAAAAAACAGATAATTTAAAAATGTAATAAAAATGTCTTCGTCAGCAGCCAAAAAATACCTAAAGATTGGCTCTAGATGAAGCTCTCTGGGGTGTTTCACACATGAGGTGCCGTCACCGAAAAGGCCCTCCCTCTGGTTACTGTCAGCCTTATCTCATGAGATTCTGAAGTAGTTTGAAAAGGGACAAAATAATTATAATTATAATTATAACTTTATTATTTATATGCCACCCATCTGACTGGGTTGTCCCAGCTACTCTGGGCGACTTCTAGCAAAATATAAAAAGCACAACAAAACTTCAAACATTAAAAACTTCCCAATACAGGAAGCTGGATGTTCCAGTTTCCAATTAGATCAGACTCCACTTAGTTTCTGGCCTGTTCACAGGCTTTATGATTCCGTAATATATTTGTTAGCGAGCTTGACTTTGTACATTCATACTTTCAAATAATTACAGACAGTTATCAGTCGTTACTATGAAAAGAGCGGAGTTTCTAGAAGTGAACTCAAAACCATCTAGCTTGGACTGGAGTAGAACGCCATACCATTTCTTATTGAATGAATGTTTTATTTTGCGCTCTGATGCTAGCAATCAAATCAACACAGGACAACCCCCTTTTCAGACAACAGCAGCATTTTTAATTTGTGACTGTGACTCTCAAATTTACATGGACAGTTATTTTCTAAAACAGTCCCGCAGTGTACAGCAGGGTCAGGGAACCAGATGTCGTTGGCCTGTTAGCCCTCTCATCTTTGACCATTGGCCATGTTGACCATTGGCCAACAACACCTGGAGGACCAGAGGTTCCCCATTCATGGTGCAGAGCCAGAGAGTTAGCCAGAGATACAGATACTCCCAAACGACTAAACAACAACAACAGATACTCCCGAAGAATAATCAAATGTAATTTTAAAGCAGTATGGGGAAGAGAAACGAGGAATGAGACTGCCCCCACATGGTGACTTGGAGTGGACGCCGAGACCATATAACACCAGTCCTGAAAGACCTGCATTGGCTCCCAGTATGTTTCTGAGCACAATTCAAAGTGTTGGTGCTGACCTTTCAAGCCCTAAATGGCCTCGGCCCAGTATACCTGAAGGAGTGTCTCCACCCCCATCATTCAGCCCAGACACTGAGGTCCAGCTCCAAGGGCCTTCTGCGAGAAGTGATGCCACAGGGAACAAGGCAGAGGGCCTTCTCGGTAGTGGCACCTGCCCTGTGGAACGCCCTTCCATCAGATGTCAAGGAAATAAACAACCATCTTATATTTAAAAGACATCTGAAGTCAGCCCTGTATAGGGAACTTTTTAATGTTTGATTATTTTCTTCTTCTTCTGTATACTTGATAGAATTGCAGTAACAAAAACCAAACAATATCACAAGAAAAAAGAAAAATGGCAAACTACAAAACGGAAAATAAAAAGAACACACAAAAAAATACACAGAAACTTGACTTCCCTCCACCCATGTTTGACCTCCTTCCCTTAATCTTCGTTCATTCGTTGTGTTATTAGTATTACTTTATTTTTATTCCACGTCCATCCATTTCCTCAATATTTCTACCCTGTAAACCTCAGGCCAGAAACTATGTGGAGTCTGGTCTAATTGGAAATTGGAACACCGAACTTCCTGTATTGGGAAGTTTTTAATGTTTGATTGTTTTATTGTGTTTTTAATATTCTGTTGGGAGCCGCCCAGAGTGGCTGGGAAAACCCAGCCAGATAGTCAAGGTATAAATGATAAATTATTGTTATTGTTATTATTATTCCCAAATGGCAACCTCTGGTTTTTCTAGATGGCATTTAGCAAGAAGTAATTAAATATGTTGCTAATTCCTTAATGCTTCTCTCCCCCCCCCCCCCTGTTTCTGTTCACAGGAAAAGCTAACCCAGGAATGTGTATTCAGAGAACAATTTGAAGAGAACTGGTATAACACATACTCATCGAATCTATATAAGCATGTGGACACTGGAAGACGATATTACGTTGCATTAAATAAAGACGGGTCTCCGAGAGAAGCGACTAGGACTAAGCGGCATCAAAAATTCACACATTTTTTACCTAGACCGGTGGATCCAGAGAAAGTCCCTGAACTATATAAGGATATTTTAAGCCAAAGTTGACAAAGACAATTCCTTCACTTGTGAGCCCTTAAAACGAAAGTAACCACTATAAAAGGTTTCATGCGGTGGGTTCTTAATTGATTAGCTGTGTCATCGCATCAGCTCCACTGTTGCCAAACTTTGTCGCATGCATAATGTATGATGGAGGCTTGGATGGAACATGTTGGTTTTGTTCTGCACTTAAAGGGGTTTTGTCTTCCTGGAGGAGTGCCTATTGCCCATTCGCTTGGTTTATTATGAGAGGAAGGAAGGAAGAGTGAGAATGTGTGAGAGCGGAGAAAAGAAAGGAAAGAGGATGAAAGAGAGAAGCTGGAGCAAGAAGGAAGGAAGGGGGAGGGGGAAAGGCCTGATGCATGCTGGGAAATAGACACGCTTTTAAATTTTTTGATCCATTGTACTTCATCCTATATCAGCATAGCTGCCATACTTTGACTCATCAGGAATTTTGGCTGGTGGCCTGCGCAAGTGTACGCTGCATTTATAAAAAAGAAAACGAAAAAAAGAAGGCATGGAGGGTTCGTTCTTACTTAAACAAACAAACAAACAAACAAACAAACAAACAAACAGAAAGAGACTTGCTATTTTTTTGTTTGACTGCTCAAGTGGGAGCCACCCCTCGCTGAATTTAAAAGCAAAGACCTCCCAGGTGAAAAAAAACGAGAAAAGATTAAAAAATAATAAAAAGTAGTAAAAAAAAAATACGTAAAAAAGTTTAAATTTATTTATAGAAATTCCAAAGGCAACATTTTATTTATTTTATATATTTATTTATTATATAGAGTTTATTTTTAATGAAATATGTACAGGCCTGATAGGCAGTTTGGAAGCTTTAGGCTCTGTGAAACATTTCGACGGCGAAGGCCGCTCTCGAACCTGTGATAAAACTCATGCAAGTCAAACGTAAAAGGTGCATGGAGGCAAAGAGAAATCTAGCGATCCTAATGTACTAAAGGTGACAATCTCCTTTGTGCCCATATTATTGTAAAAGTATGCACAACCACTCATGACACAGAGAGCTCACTCTTCTGACTGCTTGTTTCATAGCTTAAACTCTCCCCCCCGTCCCCTCCTCCCTCCCCAAGGATTAAAGATAAAAATGGGTCTTCAAAACTTTAATTCTGTGTCTGTAATATTTCCTCTTTGGTAAGTCGACTTATTCCATCTCTGTAAGCTTCACAGTTGTGAAAAGAAGAAAGAGAAAAGAAAACAAGGGTTGGTATATATTCTACTTGTTAAAACCTACTGCAGATAATACCAAAGCTAAATGATACATATGCTCCTTTTATTTAAGCAGAATGCCAGAAACATCCTAATATTGACATTTTGTACTAATTAAGGTTTTCACAACTAGTACAAGAGGCCCGGGGCAAGGTTCACTCTTGTAAACTTGTTTAATTGTGCACTTGACTATCTACTCTGAAATTACACAAGTTCCATAGGGGTTATTACTGTAACATCTTTTATGGGGGGAAAAATTGCTTTCAGTGTGAACTGTCATAATACATATTAACACCCTTCTTAAAGTAAGACTCTTGCAAATGAAACTAATAAATCTCTATTGAGAATTGCAACGAGGGGGAAAGTACTATACTCGTTTTATTTCAAGTTATCTTTCATATGTTCCTGGGGCGTATGCCGTTAGGACTGTGTAACAGAGTAAGTGCAAACACACCTTTCGTTAGGGGTTGTAATTTTGGAACTTGCCCCATAGAAAAGAGCCCCTGGGAATAGCTGAGTCAGAAGTGCTGTCCAACAGCTGCAGCCCAGTGCACTATGTTTGTGTACCATTGTGCAGAGTTACTGTACAAGGTTTCGGAGCTCAGCCTGGTTTGGGTTGTTGCCTGGATTCTATTTAGTTTGGAAAGTTGTGCATCCGTCTCCATATGAACGATGCATGTTTCCTTGGGTTGCAGTGGATGCTTAAAACAACTGAAGCACGTCGAAGCACTTCTAATGCCACTTCTTGTAGTTGATACCGCATGTCATTCTGGGACCGTATAAGTTTTACTTGAGTTTCCACGTGCAAGTATTAGCAAGCAGTTTCAAGGCTCTGGTTCCATCCAACGAGCTTATACTCGGAGCAGAGCCATTGAACTTAATAGACTTGGTAGTCATTTTCATTACTTTCAACTGGTGTGCTCTGAGTATGGCTGTTGCTAGAGACAAGCCTAAATCTTCCACCTAGCTGGAGTAAGAAGGGAGTTTAATGCACAGAGGGCTGTATCAACTAAGTCATTCGCAGAACAGACCCATAGACTTAGTAACAACTAACTCAAGCCCCTTGATTTCAGTGGCTCTACTTTGAGCATGCCTCCGTTGGAGACAGACAAAAGATATTAAGTACTGCTTATGAAGAAATTGGAGAAAACCACCAATATGTTCAGAATGAATTCGGCATTCCTTCACTCAGTTGCAAGCTGCACAAGATGAGTTTACATGTTCGGTTGTGGGCCGTGGGGAGCACATTACATTCCACACGGGGCTACAAATGAAAAGTATATCCCCATGTACAGTTCTTACCCCTCTCTCCCCACTCTTTGTATCTCTTTGATACAAAGTCAGTCTTCCCCTTATTATTACGTTATCTATCTGTATGTTTCCACGCCCTTGTTCATGTTAACTTGTGTTCTGGGCAAGGGCTGAGGAATTATGATGCCAACACAGGTGTGTTTAAACATTATGGGAGAGGTGGAGAACTCAACACGGGGCTGGGATTTTCAGAGGCAGCCTTGAGTCAAGTGTAATGTGTAGTTCTGCCCTTTGGGCTAGCCAGTCCATAGTATCCAATCTTGGGTAATTTTTTGACGCAACTATCCATGATACACTGAAGAGATCTGTTCCACATATCTGGTAGCTAAAATTTATTACATGAGCACCATAATGTGTGCAGTCACTTACTCTGAATGGGATCAGAATAAGAAAACTATTCTTTCATTTAAAATGAAAATCTAATGCCAATTGCTTCTTGGCCCATAGTATAATCAAACTCAAGACTTTCCCAATGTATTGTAAACTGTTGAATATTAGCCTTGGGCTAAATCTTTCAACGTAAATAAATGACAGCTAGTTTAATTCCAAGGGACGTTGGACATCTAATTGCCAGAGCATTTCTGCTTACGGTACATTCAATACGTATTAACTTAATTGATCAGGACTTTGTTTCTGTTTAAGAATTTGATATAGTTCTTCTCTTATAGATCAAAACCCTCTTTATGATGATCCTTTTTCTTTTTGCCGCCTGCCTGGGATTTTGAAAATGGGAAGATTGTTAAGCAGTTGAAAAGCCACAATACTTGGGTGGATCACAAATGGTGCAGGCCTGCTATAAGACCACTTTAATTGGACTAATTCCACCAGAATCCTCAATAGGACTATCATTGTAAATTACTTTGAAATTGTGTTTTTAATAACCAGAACCAGAAAATGATTATCCTTCGAATAAACGAGTTAAAGGACATACAGCATGTTCAGCATCTAACAGTAAAAGATATATATATACATATTGCATAAAGGTGGATTCAAGTAGCAATAAGTTTCTGATTTTGCACTAAGTCCACAAAAATGTTAAGGACACCCATAATAGCTAAGGTCAAACTTGCCATGAACTTACAAGAATAATAAAGTCATACTTTTTAGCCTTAATGTGGAATTTGCTGGTAATTTTTTATCATAGACAGATCATTAATATTACTTAACATGTTTTTATTTAATTTATTTTTTGTATTTTTTAAAGAAAGGACTAAAAGTAAGCAAGAAAAATGTTATGACTTTATGGCAGTTGATGCAATAAACTGTAATCAATTTATTCAAATAACCCATAGTGCTGTGTATATACCTATTGGATTTTTGTAGATACAGAGTTATGATATACATTATCTTGGTCCAACACATGGTATCAGGCTATCCAACCTTTTCTATTAGCATATAACGGTAGTCGAATGAAAGCTTGGTTGGTCACTTCTAAGTGCTCCATGGAATGATTCCAAAATAGAAATGGGGAAAATATGCTCCCTTTATAAAGCAAGATGAACGGTGAGTGATTAAATTTCATGGAGTCCTCAAATGTTATAGCAGCAGTAATGTAGAGGCTTGGGACCCCATTCCCTTCCTGAATACACAGACCTTTGCATCAAAGCTGGTTTGCCTGTCTGCAAAACATCAAATATGGATGCTGTTCCATCAGTTTCCTGATTTCACTCATACAGTGGTACCTTGGTTGTCAAACTTAATCCGTTCTGGGAGTCGGACGTTTGACTCTCTGAACCGTTCAAAAACCAAGGTGTGGCTTCCAATTGGCTGCAGGAGCTTCCTGCACTCAATCAGAAGCCGCATTGGGTGTTCGGCTTCCCAAAAACATTCGCAAACTGGAACACTTACTTCTGGGTTTGCGGCGCCCAGGAGCCGATTTGTTCAGCAACTAAGCCATTCAGGAACCAAGGTACCATTGTATAGATGGTTGACTGACTTCTCATAGATAGCAAATAACCAAGGCTACATCTTCTACTGTTGCAGTTCAATGCCTCGGAAATAAGTATAGTGAGTGGGGGAACGCGTGAAACTTTTATTACTGCTATTCCAATGCTGTGGACAAATAAAAGGCTCCGTATATTCTAGCGCTCTCCATCTCTGACACCTCTTTAAAATTCACACAGCAACTTGGTGTTAATATACTTGACAACATGTAACTGTGCATATGAATGGAAATATGTGTGTTGGATAAAGATATTGTTATAGAATTTTGAAAGTGAGTATTCTTTCCTATAGCTCCCCCGGTTCAATTCGAGATCTATTGACTTCAAATCATACAGGAGCATAGGCACAGCCCAGTGTAACTTCCTATACAGAACAGGCAAAGCTAACTTCTCCCTGTTATTACTGTTAACGTGTCAAGCCCTGTTCACATTGCATTTTATGGTAGTGCCTATGCTGTACGGAGCCTGTGGGAGATGGAGAGGGCACCTTTGTTGGGGCCATCGGGTATTCTCATTGCTGAACATTTCAAACATCATTTTAACATTTAGACACAGATTGTTATACTTTCCTCTGCGAGATGGAGGAGGAGGAGGAGCCCTTTTGTACTTGGAGTTGTCTTCCTACAAAGGGTTAATTTATGCCCTACAATCAAACCCTTTTTTGTTCTTTTTAATGAGTAGATTGCACATTCAGATTGCAGCCTGTGAATCTGTCCTAATTAAAGTCTGTTTCTCAGCCATCAAATTATTATTTTCAGCATCTCTATGTGGTATAAATGTGGACAGTAGCATTTAACACAATGTTCTGGTGGACATCCTCTGAAAAAATGAGATATTCTTGGCATACGAGGATGCTGCTGTTTGCGAGGAGAGTAGATTTGGGACAAAATGATCTCCAGGCAACGAAAACCTTCACAGGGCTACACTGGAGGAACCAGTCCTAGTTCAGTGATGGTGGCGGCGGCAGCATTCAGTCTTACATAGTCTTGCTGTGTGGGATACCTGTACTCAGGTGTCTGCAAATTAATTCAGGGTATACATGCACTCCAGTTATGGTGAAGAGGAGTGGAAATATTTCAAAGTATCAAATAAAAGAAATGGGACGGTTCAACAAATGGCAGTGCAGTGCTCCAAGAAGGACGGTGTCTATATGTACCAAGTATTATCCTTTCAGAAGGATGGTATAAAGTCTTCTCAACATCTGAAGCACCCTTTTTCAGCCTGAGGATCACTCCCCCCCCCTGGAGCAGCCTTCCTGGGCCCACCTGCCAGTGATGGTTGGGGCCAGAGGCAATAGATGTGACTCTTTTCCTTTGTGTAGCAAACTACATTCCAGATATGTAAAAGTAGGAGGTTCAAGGACACATCCCAGGCAGGATAAAGCCTGAGGGAGGGTGTGACTTGGAGAGATTCCTCAAGGACCAGGGGATGACGTGTTCCCTCCTCTGTTCAAAAACTAAATAAAATTGTGGACTCACGCAGGGGCAAGAGGGGACACATTGTAATGTCATATACTTGCTACAGAAGCTCTGCTTGTAGTTGTATCCTGCATTGTTGAAGAACTAGTTTGGTTGGTAGAGCATGAGGCTCTTAAATCAGGCATAGGCAAACTCGGCCCTCCAGATGTGTTGGGACTACAACTCCCATCATCCCTGATCACGGGTCCTGCTAGCTAGGATTGATGGGAATTGTAGTCCCAAAACATCTGGAGGGCCGAGTTTGCCTATGCCTGCTCTTAATCTCAGGGTCATGAGTTTGAGCCCCGTGTTGGGGGAAATATTCTTGCATTGCAGGCTGTTGGACTCAATGGCCCTCGTTGTCCCTTCTAGATCTACAGTTCTGTGATTCTACTTTGATGACCCGCCCCTTTCTCCCAACAAGGCACAGCTCATTTGTTGTGCTGTAAACTGATCAAGCTTAAGAAGCTCAAAGTGTTGCCGGTTAAAGAATGGGGTGTTGCTGTGGTTTCAAAATACTATGTGCAGAGCCATACCCTGCATATGTAGTCATAATTAACTGCCAGTGCTTGCTCTTAGGTAAGAGAACATAAAAGTGCAGTCTTACTTATTTTGTTACATCAATTTCTGTTCCATTTCCTAAATACCATTTTTTTGGGTGCTAAATGCCATTTTTTTTAAAAAAAAAAAATATGGGGCTGGGGGAACCCAATAAAATTTGGCTGAAAACAAAGCTTTGATGTGCTTAAAAGCTCTACCCTAGTCACTGAAAGCAATTCTTTGAGGGAAAAGCTCAATATTAAGATGAGGAGGAAGAATTATTTCATGCCGGCATGAAATCTAGAAGAAGGGCAGAGTCTAGATTAAGGTTTTATTTTTGCTTCCTCTTCCGTTCAGAATGTTTCAAACTGCCATCCTATATGCACTTACCTGGGCTGAGTGGGAGTTAGTCCCATTGAATTCAAAGCACCTTGCTTTTGACTAGACATGCATAGGATTGCACTGGAGTTAATTCCCACTGATTTCTGTCTATAGAAAAGCCTAACAAGTTTACAAGATCCATTTCCTATTATGGAACAACGTTCACTAAATAAGGCATTTTGTTCTAAATTTGGTATAAACTATATTCCCATGCATAGCTTTTTTTTTTTTTGCAGACAGCATACTTTTAAACAGCGCATAGTTGACCATATAAAATTCTTAGTATCACCCATAGCTGCCAAGTTTTCACTTTTCTCGCGAGGAAGCCTATTCAGCATAAGGGAAAATCCCTGTAAAAAAGGGATAACTTGGCAGCTATGGTATCACCTGCAACGCCATTGCAGCAAATACATTTTCTCTCCCTCAGCTGCTTTCAAGCAAAGTCACCTTGATTCATTTAGTCTTTTCTTGGGAGACAAATACAGTAGTTGCATATGGAATGTTAATTAATCTCCACTTAGGAGGGTAGCAGACTTGACTTTAATTTACCCATTAAGAAGAACAGCAAAGAATTTCTGAAGAACGCTCTATAACCTTTATAGAAATGTGACAAAAATTTACTGGGACTTAAGTCTTTATATATGACTATTTTATTGTGTGTGTGTGTGTGTGTGTGTGTGTGTGGCATTGAATAGCTTTAGTTTATTAAATTTCTAGGCTCACAGTAGTTTACAATACAATACAATACAATACAATACAATACAATACAATACAATACAGAAATCATCCAAGTAGGTAAAGGTAAATGACCACTGGACAGTTAAGTCCAGTCAAATTTGACTACAGGGTGTGGTGCTCATCTCTGCTTTCAGGCCGAGGGAACCAGATCACCCTGTCACGCAGATTCAAACTGCCAACGTTATGATTGGCAAGCCCAAGATGCTCAGTGGTTAAGACCACAGCACCACCCATGTGCTTTAAATGTAAAGGTAAAGGGACTCCTGACCATTAGGTCCAGTTGCGAACGACTCTGGGGTTGCGGTGCTCATCTCGCGTTATTGGCCAAGGGAGCCGGCGTACAGCTTCCAGGTCATGTGGCCAGCATGACAAAGCCGCTTCTGGCAAACCAGAGCAGCGCACGGAAATGCCGTTGACCTTCCCGCCGGAGCGGTCCCTATTTATCTACTTGCACTTTGTCGTGCTTTCGAATTGCTTGTTGGCAGGAGCTGGGACCGAGCAATGGGAGCTCACCCCGTTGCGGGGATTCAAACCAATGACCTTCTGATCGGCAAGCCCTAGGCTCTGTGGTTTAACCCACAGCGCCACCCGCATCCCATTTACCTTACCTTTATCCCAGTATCATTATAAAACATGCAGTACTTACTGACATAATGCTCCAATGGACCATTTGAGGGGAAATATAATGTCAGGGTTGCAACAGAACAATAAAACACCCAAGGCCAGTTAAGTTGACACTTTATTCAAGGAAACAAACCACAGCTCAGGCCTAGTAGCCTCAGCAACTCTTTGCAGGAGATCTTGCCCCAATGAAGCAGTTGCAAGAAGTGAAGGGCCCCACGATCCCTCTGCTCGCTATGGCTCCTTCCTTGGTTCCTTCCCTAGTAGCCTAAGGTTTCCTTTTCTGGTTTCTCATTGCTCCACCCTCTTAATTTCTCTGCATGTTCTGGGAGACCAGGGGGGAGGGGAAGACTCCCTGTCTTTTCCCACAGCCTGCCTACACACAGCCTCGGAGTCGGGGGGGGGGGCGAGAGACACACAAAATGGAGGGTCAAGGAGGGAGGATTTTTATGACATATCTTAAGAATCTCAATATAGTCCCTGCAAAGTTTGAATTCATTTGGAAGGAGCTTTAAGTACTATTTCCCACATTTATTCCTCACCCACGACTGACCTTGTTTGTCTGTTTCCCCCTTAAAAGTTAGGTGTTAATGCATGTCCATTTTTAAAAATGTGCATTATAAAATATATATTTAGGCCTTTTCTTCTTTTGTATAGCTACCACGGCCACTATGTGTATTTTCCCCCCTTTCTTTTTAGAAAATGTATACCCATTGATTTAAAAATATACAGTTAAAAAATAAAATAAAATACATGTAAAATATGACAAAGATCCTGCACTGGAGGCCTGTTATAAGGAGCCACTGCCAGGCCTCATCCCTTTTTCAAGTGGGTCCTCCTTTAGCTCTTTGGTGTTCAGATCTGTGTGTAGATGGTACCCACATCAACAACAGTGAGGCATGTATGGCCAGGCCATGGGAGTGGCGTGGTTGCAGCACTGTGGACAGCTCCTAGAGAGCAACTTACTCCAATGAAGGCTAAAGGTGCCTTCAGACTGCCCTCATGTTGTGAGAGGGACTGAAGCATGCATACCAGAAAATTAAAGCGCACTAGTGCAACAAATCCACTGAATAATTTAGCATCACCTGCAAATTTGGTCACCTCACTCCTCACCCTCAACTCTAGATCATTTATGATCAAGTTAAAAGGCACAGGTCCCAGTACCAGTCCTTGAGGGACTTTCTAAACCTTTCCAACTGCAGAACTGTCTTTCTATCCCCATTATCTGCTTCCTGATACTTAACCAATTCCTGATCCACAAGAGGACTTTCCCCTCTTATTCCATGACTGGTAAGCTTACTCGGGAGTCTTTGGTGAGGTACCTTGCGGAAAGCTTTTTGAAAATCCAAGTACACACTATGTCAGCTGGATCATCTCTATCTATGTGCTTGCTGACAAAGAACTCAAATAGGTTCGTAATACAGGGCTTGCCCTTGCAGAAGCCAATCTGGCTCTGCTTCAGCAAGGCTTGTTCTTCTATATGCTTGGTTGTGTTATCTTTAACAACACTTTCCAACAGTTTCTCCAGGTCAGACAATAAGCTGTGCAGCCTGTAATTACCAGGATCCCCTTGGGATCCCTTTTAAAAATTACATTGTTTCCCCCTACCAGCTTGACTCTCCTTGGGATCTGACAATGCTGATGTAGGAAGGTGTAGCCCTATTTGCCTAAACTGGGAGGTTGCTGTATCCAGATGTTACCAGAATGGCATGGGACCCAGCCTTCCAGAAGCAACCTACCCCCATGGCTCCAAAGTCACAGCTTTGCAGATATTTTCTGAATGTGTATAGAGGCTGGAGTGACATTGCACCCTCTGGCCGCACCCCCTGTGCACATCTGAGGTACTGACTGAAGCAGCCTTTGTACATAAAAACTGTCCTCTATGCAGGCTAGGTAAAGGTAAAGGTACCCCTGACCGTTAGGTACAGTCGCGGATGACTCTGGTGTTGTGGCGCTCATCTCGCTCTATAGGCCGAGGGAGCTGGCGTTTGTCCACAGACAGCTTCCGGGTCATGTGGCCAGCATGACTAAGCCGTTTCTGGCGAACCAGAGCAGTGCACGGAAACGCCATTTACCTTCCCACCTATTTATCTACTTGGACTTTGATGTGTTTTCGAACTGCTAGGTTGGCAGGAGCAGGGGCTGAGCAACGGGAGCTCACCCCGTCGCAGGGATTCGAACCGCCGAGCTTCCGATCGGCAAGCCCTAGGCTCAGTGGTTTAGACCACAGCGCCACCCGTGTCCCTACGCAGGCTACTTTGACACAATTGGGGTACCACAAATATGCAGGGTCTCCGACTGCATGCACAGTTCCAGCAGGTGTGTCAACTTGTATATACATAGGCATTATGTCATACATGCCTAGGGGGAGTTTGCTTTTACTCTTGCCTGTTACATGCATGTTCCGAGAATGTCTGAACAGGGTTTCTGTCTTTCGATCAATTAGTCAAAGTGACTCTTATAGAGTATGGCCAATAGGAACATGACAGTAAGAGAACACTATCATATTATTATTCTTTTGCAATGGGAGGAGAAGAAAGGATACTGAAGAGCTTATGACTGAGCCTATAAGTAGGAAAAGTACAGAATTCAAAATTGTCACCCTAGGTCACCTATGACGTTTTGTGGGGTTGAAAATGACGCATGCAGCTAAGGGATGGTTTTGAACGCAGCGGTATTGGAGTTCTCTCTCCAAAACATTTTCTTGAAAGAGCTGATTCACAGATCTTACGGATGGACCTTGAGTCTTGTCTAATGTGGCAAGTTTTTCTGTTGGTTAAACAAATAAATAAATGATGCTGCAGTGAGTCAGCAAAAGTGCAGGAAAATCCTGCAGTAGCATTTGTCAGTATTCAGGGGAGAGGATTTCCCAGTCTTATGTAAGTGACTCTTGTGCCAACTCTGCTACCTGCGTGCAGATTCCAAAACCAATCAAATGAACTGTAATTCTGCGTCACGTACATAGAGTTAAACAACAACAACAAACCTGCCACTTTCAGATCTTCTTCGATAAGTCTCATATATTCTACAATAAGCCAGACTATTCTAGTCTGTAAGGAATCTAGTTAATATTTTAATGCAGACTGCAGGCACGCCATACATTTAAAGAACCCCCCCCCCTGAAAGAATCCTATGAACTGAAATTTACTCCACACGGAGCTACATTTCCCAGCACCCTTAGCAAACTTCAAATCCCAGAATTATTTGCAGGGGGATGTGCTTTCAATCTGTTTTACATGTATGTTAGGCACTCAGACTTTCCTGGGGTTTCCATTTCTCTTTGCTTTTCAGGATAGTCTGTTGGATGGGGGGGGGGGATATCCCACATTTTTCTGCCCTTAAGTTATGGAGTGATTTTTACAGGATTCTGACTGACAATGTTCTCAGCTGTACCATTCCAATCTGAGTGAAATCACGCAAGGAGGCAGTGGGTGAAGGAAAAGGAGAGTCATCACTATCAGGGATGGTGAGGGCAAGAAAGGGGTGAGTCCTTAGTGCCTGCGGCTATCACTTAGTGGTAGAGCGCTTGCTTGGCATGCAGAAGGTCCCAGAGTCCAAACCTTCCCGTTTCCAGTTAGCAGGTCATGTGAAAGATCTTTCTCTCTGAGACCTTGGGCATTCCTTATTCAGCCAAAGTAGAAAAGAGTGGACTAGATCGGAGGTGTTGGTGGGCCACACCTCACACCACCCTTGACCTTTGGTCATGTGGATTAGGACTGGTGGGAGCTAGAGTCCAACAACATATTAAGAGCCACAGCCTCCCACTCTTGGGCTCGATGGGCTGGCTGGCATCCATTTGTCTTGGGAGACAATGGAGGGGTGTGCCTTTGGGGGTGAGGTCAAACCATTGGAAGGTGGCAGCGCCGGCTGTGGCTCTAGAGACCAATTTGGGAGAGACACAAATAGTCTGGCCTGGTCTGAAACTTCAAGAAGAGTAAGTGTGCATCTAGGCCAACATAATTTAGAGGCAAACAAACTCTTAAAGCACACTAAATCATAGCTGTCAAGTTCTCCCCTTTTTAAAGGGAAATTCTGTTATGCTGAAAAGGCTTCCTTGCGAGAAAAGGGAAAACTTGACAGCTATGCACTAAATGCATTTGGGGCATATGCTCAATCTTTGCCGCGGGACTGAGCTCAAGAGAAGGCAGCTTCTACAGTTCTACAGCTCAAAGGGCTGTGCCTGGTGCTGATTGGTTGGCCCTTGTGTTCATCACACAGCCTCCACCTCTCCTTTTTTGGAGCATACAAAATGCAAAAGAACACCGCAGAAACAAAACAAGACAGGCCAGACAATTGTTTGATTAGAGAAACAAGCAAGGGATTGAAAAAGTGAATTTGATGTTTTATCCATAAGCCACCGTGAATCTCTTTTAGGGAAAAAGATAGTCTATAAATAAATAAATAGACAGAATCATAATTGTAGAATCATAGAATTGTAGAGCTGGAAGGGACCCTGTGGGTCGTCCAGTCCCACCCCCTGCAATGTGGGAATATGCAGCTGTATAGTGATAATAATGATATTGATGATGATGATGATAATAATAATAATAATAATTACATATTACTCCTGACCCCAGTCTTATGCATCATGGCATATGCCTCCATGACATTGATATAATAGGAAACACATATGGAGAAGGGAGTATACAAAAAAGGGGTCTCAGTCAGTGACAGCTCAAAAATAGCTCATAGAAAGAAAGCACACAGGCACCAAAGGGGGATGTGTTATCTTTAAATCATTGTTAGGGGTCACTTCCTTTTTAATTTTTGAAGGTGGACATTCCTCTGGGAGACACATGATATACTTAAATATTATTTTGCTTTCTTGTGGCTAAAGCATGAGTCAGTGTTATGTGCATACATTTTTCAAATCTCTTTAAAAAAAGATGGAATAGACCTGAATTAATGTGTAAATGAAATTAACCTGTCCGTGTAAAAAATTGTCCAGAACCAGAAATAGCACCTTAGGGCAGCTGGACATTAGAGAAACTGAAGGTTGCAAAATCCAGCGCAAGGAGGATTATTTCGCTTGCTTCATTGCCCTCTGTGCCTTTCTGGGTGATTGGAGGGGATTGGAGTAAAATGAGAAAACTGTCAATCTGTCAAATGTTCTATAAATGACGCCAAGAGGAGACTGCTGAATTGAAGGTCATGTCTGTTGTTTAACAAAAGCAGCAGTTTCTCCAAAGGGGGGGGGATGTTATTAATTTTGAAACAAGCTGTACAACACTGACATTGTACATCCTTGATTCTATACAGTGTGGATGGGGAACCTGTGGCTCTCCAGAGGGTGACAGACTCCAACTCCCATCAGCCCCAGCCAGCATAGCCAATGATCAAGGATTATGGGAGCTGTAGTCCAATAACATCTGGAGGGCCATAGGTTCCCCACTGCTGCTCCAGAATAAGAACTTGGGTTGTATTCTGACCTCCAGCTACACATTTGTTCGTCTAGACCTGGGGTGAGGACCTCAGGCCCAGGGGCCAAATGCAACCCTCCAGTTGTCCCAGAACTCTCTTCAGGCCTTGACACCTCTCCTTAGGCCTCATTTCTCACTAGCCCTACTTGGCTCCCCAGGTGTTTTTGCCTGGCTGGAATCAGACCCTCCAAGTGTCCCTATTTCCCAGGGACAGTCCTGGATTTACAGAAGGCGTCCAAGTTTCTGATTTGATCCTGGAATGTCCTGCTTTACCTTAGGATGTCCCTATTTCCATCAGAGCTATGTTTGAGGGTATCTTAGGATGTCCCTTCAGAAGACATCTGAAGGCAGCCTGTATAGGGAAGTTTTAAAATGCTTAATGCTTTGTTATATTTTTCATATATGGCTGGGGCAGCTCAGTCAGATGGGCAGGGTAGTACTACTACTACTACTACTACTACTAATAACTACTATAATAGTTGTATTAATAATGATAACAGGATGTCCCTATTTTCATTGGAGAAATGTTGGAGGGTATGGAATGTTGCCCTTGAACTCTCATATTGCCACTTGTTTGCTTGGATTGAAGATTTAGTCATTCATTTATTTAGTGTAGAATCCAGCCTACTGCCCACCTCTGACATATGGCCTTTGGAAGATTGCCTTCAAAAAACCTCAAGAACTTAGACTCGACCCCCCCCCCAATGGACCTTCCTCCTTCCTAAAAAAAGCTCAACAACTTTGACCTGATCCCCCCAAAAGGGGGTAGATCACTGCCAGTTTTTTAACTCTGTGAGTAGATCGCAGTCCCTTAGGAGCTGGCCACCCTTGTAAGACCTTACAATGTCCTGTACCTGATACAGTGTTGTGGAATGCTCTCCCTGCTGAAATATGAGAGGCCGCATCAGTATTGGCATTCCACCGGCTCATGAAGACATCCCCCTCATCTGATCTAAATGTCCTGTTTTGATTGCTGTTTCAACTCTTTTGATTGTTGTGTGCTGTTTTAATGACCTTTAAACTTGCAAATTGGTTTTATACTCTCAAACAGCTCAGAAGTCATCCTGACAATTAAGCTGTATATCATCATCATTGTCATCACCATAGGTTTATATCCAAAGCAGCACTAAGCATGCATCCCATCAGCACTTGTGCAGCAGGACTTCTCTCCCCTCTTGCCTGTGCTCTTTTTCTGTGTTTGGGAAAGGTCCTGTTGAGCAAGCAGGAATCCCGATCCTTATGGGATGCATGCAATCATGGGTATGGATCTCTTGCTTTGTGCAGGTACATTTGGATCAGCTTTCACATGGTGGTGCCAGCTATGCTTTGTGCCCAAGTGGAAAAGCAGCTGCAAATTGGTGCAAGATTTGGAACGCCGTGTATTATGAGGTTCCCAGGGCAGGGTCAAGGCCCGGGTAGGAAGAAAGTAAATTCAGTTAATAAGGACCACATGACATACACAGCATATGCTGTTCAACAAAATATGAAAGACCTCCAACACTGATTTTGGCTGTTTTTAATTAAGATGTAAACTTTGATATCAAAGTGACACAAAATCCCCAATTTGCTCAAACATAACTTTTATACCACTTAAAGGAATTTTACAAGTTGGGATAAATACTCTGTTTGGCTTCATGGCATATTGAATTAATTGTACAGCTTTCAGGAATTTGGCTGGAGCAAGCTGCTAATAATTCAAGCTCATGGCTTTCCTCATTAAATATATCTCAACTTTTTTCCCTCTAGTGTGCAAAAATAATATATAATCACACATATATGGTGAGCAGTAGCTTTATTTAGACTAGAATTAGTGCTTGGCTGTCTTCCGTACTACAGAACTGCACCCGAGGTTTCTGTATGAGCAAGGGGCAGAATATTTAGCGTAGGTCGACACGTGCTCAATGGCTCATAAGCAAGGAAGATGATCAATAGGTTAATGCAAACATTGCCAACCTGCTGTCTGCTGGATGGTTGGGGCTGATGAGATCTGTAGTCCAAAATGTCTGGAGAGCATCAGGCTGGCGAAGGAAGGCTGGGTTAAAGCCTTGACACGCTATAATTTTTTTAAAATGGCAATTGGAATAATACCAGCATAATTTGTGGGAGCAAAGTAATTATTTATAGCAATTAGAAAAGGATTCTAGGTGTTTGGGGGCAGAGAACACTTAAGGTGATGAAGTATTTTAATTCATTACCAGATGCCCCTGTTCCTAAGGTTCTGCAGCTGATAAGTACAAAATTGGGGTGTCCATAGCCCTGGAGAAAAGGTATGGGCCCAGGGACAACAAAAGTCTTTCTATATACAAACAGCAAACTCATTATCTGAGAGTTGATTGTTATGTGGCCAAAATGATACCAAAGGTTTGCAGTAGTGCAAAACACTGTTTACAATGTCACCGGGGCCAGGGGGCGGGGGGGAGGGATAGAAACCCCCCAAGCAATCCAGTGCTCAGTGGGCATGGGATGCTGGGTTCCTAGGGGAGGGTGGAGAATGGGGAATGTAATGGAGTATCTTGGAAAAAGGCAAGGCTGGCTGAATGGGAACTTGAATAAGGAGTGCTCCACCCTGCAAGCATCCTTCTGTCTCCCACCAGTTTTCCCAGTATGTGCTCCCGTAGGGAAGCAGAGGAGAAAAATGCAAAGTAGTCTCTATCTCTCTGTTTTCCCATGCTGTATGGTTCAGATTCCCTTCTCCCGTGCAGGGCAGTCTCGAGCAGGTCGGGTGCCCTGGCGCTGACGGGCAGAGATCGCTCTGGCACCCCCACCCCCGCAGCGCGTAGCATGGCTTCCGCGCGGCTTTGCTGCACAGCGCCCCACCTACCGGCCCGGCGCCCCGCACCACCGGGACTCTACCTAGAGCCGGCCCTGCTCCCGTGCCAGCAATGTCTTGACTCTGCCATGTGGAATGAAAAGCCCAGCCCAGGGAGACATTTCCTAGAGTTCCCCCATCAGCCAGAGGACAAGTTTGAGGAGGGGCATAATCCTTTTATTTTCCTGCCACACAGGAAGGATGTTGAAGAGGCGAGATAATGCCCTCTGCATCTTTGTTTAGAATGTCAGAAGATGGCCTTTTCCGTCCTCCTTGACCAATGACACTGATTACTCAGAATGTTGATGCTCAGGAAGAAGAAGAAGAAGAAGAAGAAGAAGAAGAAGAAGAAGAAGAAGAAGAAGAAGAAGAAGAAGAGGAGTTTGGATTTGATATCCCGCTTTATCACTACCCGAAGGAGTCTCAAAGCGGCTAACAATCTCCTTTCCCCTCCTCCCCCACAACAGACTCCCTGTGAGGTGGGTGGGGCTGAGAGACTTCAGAGAAGTGTGACTAGGCCAAGGTCACCCAGCAGCTGCGTGTGGAGGAGCGGAGACGCAAACCCAGTTCCCCAGATTACAAGTCTACCGCTCTTAACCACTACACCACACTGGCTCTTGATTGACCTCCATCGATTTGTCTTTGAGGGAGACTAAGCTGTACTCTTGACCTCTAGTCCCCTTTCCCAAGCTACAACAATCAAGCCCATTCCTTTTTATTGGCAGAGATCTGATTTAGAATGGATATATATTTAGTTGGTTACCCCAACACAAGTGCATGTGATAAGATACAGGTCCCTCAGTCGGAAAGGCGGCCTCTTAAAAATTGCTTTGATTCACCTCCATCAGATGAGTACATAAAATAAATAATCATATCTCCCACCTCTTAAAAATGCTGACTTAACTCTTGCAGTTGTTGGCAACCCACAAGCTGTTAAGAATCCAACTGGACAAGTCCTGGGTGAACACTAGAGAACTTAAGAACCGCTCTCTGAAATGACTATAATTATGGAATTATCAGTAAACAATGAGAAAGTGTCTCTCACAGAGCTATTTCATATTTTAAAACCAGATCGGGATATGTTATTGCTAAATGCAGCGGTGTGAACCGAGAAATCTGGAGTATACATTTGGTTTTGTTGAAGTGTTTAAAGTAATCACTTCAAAGCTTGTCAAATTCCTCAGTACATCTGTGTATCTTTCCCAGTAGATAAAACAACTACACATTAGGTACACCTGGTCCCCAAAGACCTGTATGTAGGTATTTGTTGGCATAATAGATGTAATTACAGTGCAAGTAGACAGACACTTAATGTAAGCATTACTGAAGAACACGGCTACCTACCTGTAACCTGAAGAATTGATGCTTAGGTAATTGGCTCCTTTCCACTATTATATGCCTGAATCTAGCAGAAAGGTATGAGAAAGGCACAATGCCTGTGACGGTTTAATACAGATTCTTGAAATTTACAGGAACACCAGGTTCCTAACTACCATATCTATCTAACTACCATACCTATCTAATTTCTTTTAACTACTCAAAGGAGAGAAATAAGTAGGCATGCTGTAGCACAAGGATAGTCAATGTGATGCTCTCCAGATGTTGATAGAATCGTAGAGCTGGAAGGGGCTCTGAGGACCACCTAGTCCAAGCCCGTGCAATGCAGCAATATGCAGCTGTCCCATATGGGGATCGAACCTGCAACCTTGACGTTATCAGCACTACGCTCTAACCAGTAGAGGTATCTCTAGGCTTCCTGCTGGACCACAGCACCCATCAGCCCAGGCTGCATAGCCAATGGTCAGGGAAGATGGGAGCTGTAGTCCAGCAACATCTGGAAGCTGGCTAGCCCTGCTGCAGAAAATCACAATCTTAGAAAAAAAAGCTACTGATCAATATGAATGATTTTTACAAACTTAGAGAGGCCTTTCTCGAAGAAGCATGAGGAAGAATCACTGCTTGCAGAGGACATTTGAAATTAGGCCAAGGGCTGTAAGTTGCCCACCAATGAGATAAAGGGAACAAAATACTAATGGATTTTTTTAAAAAATAACCTAAATATAGAGGCTTGGATCCTAACTTTTCATTCCATTTAGGGGAGGAAAGCTGCACTTGTGGAAGGGACCTTGCCATGAAAGGAAGGGGATCCTTCCCTGAATGCAACTGCCCTTCTGTGAATGGAGCCTCCTTTCATTCATGGAAGAAAAAGTTAGGATCCGAGCCAACATCAGTTTTTAGCACAACAGGATGTTGCAAGGGAAAGTATCAACATGATTTATAATGAATAAATGGATATCTTTTGTGCTTCTGGAGCCTTACCAGCTGAAAATGGAACTTCCATTTTCAAAAAACACCGAACATCCGCTGAGCAGGAATAACAACAAAAGATGTACTTCACTGAAGCTATGTCTGCAAACCTCCCTGGGTACCACTACTAGATGGAATGCTAAGTTAGATGGGCCTAATTTTAAAAAAAAGGAAATTGAAAAAGAAGCGAAAGAGAAGAAAATATTTAAATTAAAGAATTGGGTGGAGAAAATGAGAAGCAAAGAACAAATAAGAGAAGCTCAAACAGGAAGTAAAATAACTTGGTTAAACTGTATGCAGCTGGAACAATGGACAAAAAAGTGGTTAAGGGAAAACAAGAATTGCAAAGAATATACAAAATTGGAAAAAATAAATTAAAAAAGGGATATAAATAAGATCAATTAAAAGAGGTGTGGGAAAAGGAGACAACAGGGCAGATAGTCACAGCTGGGGGAAATTATGGGAGAAATGTACATTGAAAACGCTGTTTATAAGAATAAAATAAAATAATTATTTTTAAAAAGTTAGATGGGCCTGACCCATAGCTGCCAAGTTATCCCCCTTTTTTAAGGGAAATTCCCTTATGCTGAATAGGCTTCCTCGTGAGAAAAGGGAAAACTTGGTAGCTATGGCCTGACCTGACATTCATTATTCTTCTCTGCTGCCATCCCTTTATTAATCAATTTATCAACTAGTCAGAAAATGCAAACAAATGCTTATGACAGGTTATGGCTGGTATTCAACTATGTTTTACTCAGAGTAAGGTAAAGGTAAAGGGACCCCTGACCATTAGGTCCAGTCGTGACCGACTCTGGGGTTGCGGTGCTCATTGGCCGAGGGAGCTGGCGTACAGCTTCCAGGTCATGTGGCCAGCATGACTAAGCTGCTTCTGGTGAACCAGAGCAGCACACGGAAATGCCGTTTACCTTCCTGCTTGGAGCGGTACCTATTTATCTACTAGCACTTTGATGTGCTTTCGAACTGCTAGGTTGGCAGGAGCTGGGACCGAGCAATGGGAGCTCACCCCGTCGTGGGGATTCGAACTGCTGACCTTCTGATCGGCAAGCCCTAGGCTCTGTGGTTTAACCCATAGCGTTTACTCAAAGTAGAAACAGTGAAATTAACAAACACAGCTCAGTTAGGCCCATTAATTACAGTGGGTCTACTCTGAAAACTTATTTGAATGTTCCCCTATTTCTCTTTGCTGGGATTGCTGGGTAGGGGAATAAAACCCATTTCTTAAAATAAAGAAAAAGGAAAAAAGCTGTAGACTCTTCAAACCTATTAAGCTGGTTTTGGTCAACTTGACACAGTCAATTTCCCAACACATTATTGTCTTGTGAGGAGCAGAAAAATAGTGAGCTTCTACAGCTTCCTAGCAACTGACTCCCAGAGGCACATTGTTTCTGAGCTTGCTGCACAGTTTAGTAGTACTTTCAAACATATTGAAATGACATAGCATTCCCTCCTGAATCAGTTCTAAGTCAGGCTCTGAGAAGCCCCATCCAAAAATTATTCCTGAGTGCACCCAATGTGTATTACAGCAGATCTACACCCAATTTAACAACGACGAGCTATTAAAATAAAATCTCAATGGTGGCGAATGCTACACTATTGTATATATGACTAATCCCATTTCAACTCTCCCTGAAGCGATTTCTGAATTAGGAAAAAAATGGGACTCTCTCTGAGTATAAGGCCAATTAAGGCCAATTGGAAACAATTAATGTGAATCTCCCTGAGGATACTCAAAAGAGTTAAAAACCTTCTTTACCATTTTCTTGGCTTACCTCGCCTAGGAACCATTTACTGTACAGTATATATCTCCCAGCCTTGGTTCTCTTATTTCACCCCTCTCCTCATAATTGAGAAGAAACCTCAATCCCAGTAGCAGTGGGGGAAACCTTTCCTTGGTGTGCTTGTTATGTATACGAATGTTTTACTTTTATTTTTGTCCTGGCTTGCCTACCAGCTATGTAAATTGCAATGCTATGCTCCATAAATTCATTTGTGCAGGTGGAAAAAAACATTGGCTTAAGGGGAAAAAACATATTGAAGAGAACACAGGTTCAAGGTGTCCAAGCTGCCTTTAACATGAAAAGTCATTACAGAGCTATTTGAAATTTAGGACACACATAGTCAAGGATCAAATGAGCTTGGAGTGGATTTGTGCTGGCTTGTTGCTCTCTCCGACTACTGGATCCATGCACTGGGCACAGGCTCTGGGAGGCTCTGGGAAGACCTGGCGAGAGCTTCTCAAAGTCTGTGCAAGAGTCTCTCTGGTAAGCTCTCTGTCTAGCTTAGCAGGGCAGGGGGGAGGAGACCCATTTGGCACACTGGCTCTGGAAGGCAAGATGACTCACATAGGGTGGTTCCGAAGGGGTTGTTTGAGTACATGCATCCTTGCGTACATGCACCATTCCTGGAAGGTAACCCCTATGCAAAACGCGGATTACCTGTAGATAGAAAAATATTTCCTTTCCATTATTTCCCTCAAATAATTCTGGGCACTGTAGTTTACCTCTCTCAGAGTTACAATTCCCAGCAATCCTTAACCAACAACAGTGGCCAGAATTCTTTGAGGCAAGGTGTTGCTTTAAAGGCGTAGTGTGTACAAATGAGGCAGCTTTCTACGTATAGTATACATATTATTGTGTTTAATGGGGCTTACTTCCAGATACATGCATATGAGATCATAGCCCTAATGTTTTACTAGTATAGTTCAATTTTTCATGCCGCCTTTGAAGTTTAATGATAACATTAACTTTGTATCTCCCAAGCAACATAATTTCAAACATATTTGTGTACTATGTTGCAGAGATTTAATAATCCCTGCCCTTTATTTTAATATCCTGAATTATATATAAAACTAGGCCTTTTTTGCATTTATCCTTCCAAGAACAAAGCCATAGCAAGCTTTTTGCCAGGATAGTGTCAGACAGCATCCCTTAGGCTGTCTTGGAAAAGTAGAGGCAATTTCAGTTATTTTTATTACATGTGCTCCAAATGAAAACTCACTACCAATGTTACTTTATTGCTCTGTAGAACTTAGGGGTGTAAGTACAGCGATATTATTATTATTATTATTATTATTATTATTATTATTATTATCTCCATAACTTCTTATTGCAGATTCATGATGAGTCCATAATAAATGTGCATTTAGTCTCCAGCCTAAAACATTTTTGACATGCTTACAATATGGTAAAACTACAGTTCTATACACACAAATCTAGAAGTAAGTTTCATTGAACTCAGTGGGCTGAGTGTTTAGGGTAGCAGTTTCCCACCCTATGCCTAAAGGCATTACTAGCAAGTGGGTCCCTTTGGAAATCAATAGATCATGTTTCCACTTAATATGATTAGGGCTGGGATGCCACTAGAGGAAAACCAGAACGCTTAATGAAGTTTGTGACAGCTTCAGAATACTTGTAAGTGCCCTTGATTCATTTCCACACATTTAAACTCTACTGACATAAGTCATCCATCCTTTTCAGTTGCTCCTTCCATGATCTTCAGCAATCAATAAAATATTTCAGGCCCCAATGTTCACATGTGGCAGCATCATGAGAGAACACAAACCAATATATAGATCTGACTGCATCCAATCCTTTGGCTTTTATTCTTAACAAAATAACGAGAGGTTCCCCATCACAGATTCAAATACTAAACGCTTGCTGGAGATTTATCCATATGGATTTTAAATTGCATTTGAGTGCTTCTTTTATTTGTAATATATGGTGTTTTCTTGTATTACCATTTCCGTTCCGTAGAACACTATAATAAATGAAAGAAGCATTAGAATGCAGTAAAAAATCAATATGAGTATTTAATGTGATCATGCTGCAGATCACCTGAATGGAGTTCATGGACCACAGTTTAGGAATCACTGAAGTGGAGGAATCACCTCTTTAAAAGATATGGCCATCTTATGCTTCCTTTATCACAGGTATGCCATTCAAACATAGACAAAAGGGCCTTTTCAGTAGTGGCACCCTGGTTATGGAAGGCCCTCCCTTAAATGGCTCATCTGGTGCTTACACTGCATCCACCCCCTCCTGTGCCTGGCAAAAACAGTTTTAGGCATTTCAACAGTAATTTTGGCTGTTTTAGCGATTTTATTTATTGATTTATTACGGTATTTGTACTGTGATGTAACTGGTTGGAGACTCCTCTAATCTCTCCTAAATAAAATGAAGGGTGATATATGATATACAAAATCTTTAAATGAATAATTAAGATGATGCCTTCTGTGACCAATGCCTGCATAATTTGAAATGAGCTAGGATTATTATTTTTTAAATTGGGTGACAGCCCTGGTGTAGTTTCAACTGGTGCGGTTGAAACACACCAGCAGAGCCCATCCATCACTCTTGATAGAGCGTTTGCACTGCACCAACTTCCCTGCTGCCTTATCCCTGACCTCCAGTAAACAACAATGACCCACCTTCTGGAAAGCTAATAGAACAGCTCCGCCCCCATCCTGGAAGACTGGTGGAGATTGTATGGCCGCCTTTCCCAAACGTGGGTCCCTGAATATTGTTGGACTACAACTCTCATCATCTCTGACCACTGGCTGTGCTGGTTCAGGGTGATGGGAATTGAAGTCCCAACAGCATTTTGGGGACCCAAGATCGGGAAAGGATGTTTTAGAGCAGGCACCCCCAAACTCGGCCCTCCAGCTGTTTTTGGGACTACAATTCCCATCATCCCTGACCACTGGTCCTCTTAGCTAGGGATGATGATGGGAGTTGTAGTCCTAAAACAGCTGGAGGGCCGAGTTTGGGGATGCCTGTTTTAGAGTATTCAAAGCACTTATGAACTGGTTAGGCTTATGACTGGGCGAGTGCAGTGGAAAACTGTAATCGGTGAGGGTTTCTGTAGCCTATCCTAACCAGGGCTCAGCTGAAACAACCACGTAGGACAATTTGGGAAGATCTCATTTCGAATAAGACTTTCTATGGTCTTATTCACTTGCATTGCTTTGAGAAGGTCACTCATTCTGAGCTTCATTTCCTGGTCTGGAAAATGGGAACAAGGGCTCACTAGCATCTATCTAAAGCAGTCGTAACAGTAGCCTCTCTTAGCGGTGGCTAAGCTGTTTATTTTCCCCAAACCACCTTTCAGAGGAGAAATAGGACATAATTCAGACCTGCAAAAAAGGCTTGTTTAATTTGTTCTGTGCTGTGGTCACTTCCACAGAACTTTACTCTCCTCTGCTCTCTAAACACAGATAATTGCCATGGTAACTCTTGTATTTCAAGGCTCTTACATATACGCTCACACCGTTCTTAAAGAGACACAAAGCACAACAATGTGGGCTTGAACCTGTAAATCATTTGAGTGGGCTCTTTTATGATTCATTGTTACATCTCTGTCAGAATTTAACAGAGCCTTGGAGAGGGTCTAAAAAATAATGAGGTTCTTTCCCTCCAGAAAATAAAATAAACTGTATTTTTAGATGCTTTGACATCTTTCATAAACAAAAAAACAAAAAAAAGACAGGATGTCATTTGTAACTTGGGAACAAAATTATTGATATTTCCCTATGCCACCGGAAGACAGGAGATTCCTTAGGGAGGGCTAAACGTCAAGCGCAAAGAGAAACCCAGAGCACCTCAAAAGATAATTTATGAAGACAGGTAGCTGTGGCATATTAGAAACTCTGGAGAATCTACTTATAATCTTTTCTGAGAAAGAATTCGAAAAGCAGAATGGCAGGTTTTGAATTCATAATCTGGCCATTGCAGGCACGATCCTTCCTTCTCTTTTTCCTTCGTTGCTTCAACAGGTCCTAGATGTCAACAGGTTGTCAACATTTTTGGACATACTGTTTGGTTTGGAGAATTGCATTTCAGATCACAAAATTTGGAGAACTGCAACATTTGAAGCACAGCTGTGTTTCAGTTTCCCTATTGGTCTGAGAAGTGCAAATTAGGTAATTCCTCATTAAAATACAATCAGAATTAAATTTCTCCTCCATCCCTAACCCTACGTCTGGGGTGGGGAACCTGCAGATGCTTGGACTGCTACTCCCATCATTCCAAGTCTGCATAGCTAATGGTAAGGGATGATGGGAGGTGTAGGGCAGCAATATCTGTAGGTTACAGGTTCCCCATCCCTGCCCCACTGTAATTCAAGAAGCTGAGATATTGGGAGTGACTAAGAGACATGGACCATGATTGGTTCTTCACCAGAACCTGCTTCCTGAATGTTATGTTTGATTGTGAGATGTGTCCAGTTGTTAAAGGTTCAGTGGAAGGGGAAAAAAACTCCTGCTGTCAGAAACTAACGAAGTTCTTTTTAATGATGGTGGCTTGCATTAGACTGCGACGTGTGATTCCCCATCTCTTTTGGTTGCGAAATTGTCTTGCTTGCAGATGTTTGTAATTACCTTAACACAAATTCATCATTGTGATTTAAATGTGAGATGCAGGAAATGAAGGCAGACTGTGGGGAGAAATCAAATCATTCTCTTTCTTCCCTGCCTGCCTCCAAAGCAGAGAGCGGTTATTCTGGGTGTTTAGGCATGTCAGGAACTGGGAGAAGAAGAAAAAGGCAGACGAAAGAAATGGTTTTGTGTCTTTGGTAAAAATGTTGACATTTTCTCTTCATGGTTAGAGATCTAAATATCCTTCCTTGCCATTTGGAAAGCTTTCCACTGTTCATTCTTACAGTTCCAGTGATATTTTATCAAAGATATGAAAGCTTTTAAAGAATGTTGGCCGAATTACCTCATGATCAATATGTCCACATCAAGAAGGGTTGGAACATTTTTGTTTATTTTCAGCTCTGCCCCATCAATTGCAGTCTAGCCCCACCTAACCCTCATCTGCCTGACATTGTACCGGGAGCCTGTGTGGTGTAGTGGTTAGACAGTCAGACTAGAACCTGGGAGACAAGAGTTTGAATCCCCACTTGGCCATTGTGCTCATGGAATGACCTTGGGCCACAGGGGTATTTGTTCCATAGGGAGGAGGAAGCAAAGAAACTTCCACCCCGCCCTCCTGCTTTGTGTTACCGGTGGTTCTCCACTTATTTTCTAATGTTCTAAAATGTGCAAGGAGCCACTATAGGAACACCGGCAGAACGGTGATGCTTGCCAGCTCTTTGCATCTTAATAGGAGGTGGAAGTCAAATTGGCACAGCGCATTTGTACCAAGTCTTTTGTGTCTGCATTTGATTAATATGTTCTGGATAAACCAAGTTCATCATGGAGTGTTGTCTCCACGGACAATATGAGCCTGCTCCATAATTTGTGGGCAGGTTGGACTGGGTATATAGGATCCCAGTACAGTGGTACCTCGGGTTAAGAACTTAATTCGTTCCGGAGGTCCATTCTTAACCTGAAACTGTTCTTAACCTGAGGTACCATTTTAGCTAATGCTGCCGCGTGAGTTCTGTTCTCATCCTGAAGCAAAGTTCTTATATAGGATCCCAGTACAGTGGTACCTCGGGTTAAGAACTTAATTCGTCCCGGAGGTCCATTCTTAACATGAAACTGTTCTTAACCTGAGGTACCACTTTAGCTAATGGGGCTTCCCGCTGCTGCCGTGCGATTTCTGTTCTCATCCTGAAGCAAAGTTCTTAACCTGAGGCACTATTCTTGGGTTAGCAGAGTCTGTAATCTGAAGTGTTTGTAACCTGAAGCATCTGTAACCTGAGGTACAATTCTGTACTGACAATAGGGGACGTTTCCTCTTGGGACTGCAGTAGGATTTACGCTTTGTCAGCATGTCTATTCAGGGCTAGGCCGAAACATTTTGCTTCCTGAAGTGAAGGACAAGATGGCGCCTTCCCCCACTCTATATGCAAAAGTCAACCAAACTAGCTGTCAAATCTTCCTTCAACAAGGGCAGCAGGGCAGTTTCTTCCATAGCATACAAGGGCAGCAGGCATCAGGCACACACGGTTCCCCATCCCCACCCCTCAACACCTGCTGTCTGAAGCGGCAGCCTCCATCTGCCTAATCGCAGGGCCAAGCCTGTGTCTTTTGGCACAAGCAGAAGAAGGAAGTTGAGGAAGGTCCTGCTCTGCCCCGAAACAGAGGATGGAGATGGTTGAATAGCATCTTTAATGCTTAGAAGGATGGAGTATGCCAGAGATTAATCTTTCCAAAGAGAAATAGTGAACCAAGTAGAATTAATGAATTAAGGCTGCAATAGACAACTCAGTGAGGGGAAACCCCTTATTAAGATTTTATTTCAGTAGTAAACTATGGCTTTTGCTTCAAGTATATTTCTTTTTCTGTTTATTTCTGTACAAAGCTAGTGTTGATTTAGACCATGCAACTTTAAAAAGCTGAAAGCCTCTCCTATCTCCACTATTTCTGAACAATGTTCCAATACAGAAACCAGGCCTAAAGCTGGCACTTCTCTAAAGGCAAAAGGCATAGCAATTTTGGCAGATGGTTGTAGATTTTCCTTCTGCTTCTTCCATTTATTTCAAGCTTCTCTGGCCCCTGATACCCACCAGCCATGAAGCACACATTCTTTGGGGGGGGGAAGGAACAAAAATTGCTTTTAGGAATGGTGTCTGAAAGAATGCAGTGAAAATGGGACATCTGTGGACACTTTCCTGGGAAAAGGGTGTTGACCTGTAGAGCATGGTGCCCTGCTGAAGTTGCTGGGCACCAGCATCCATCAGTTCTCAGCCAGCATAGCTGCTGTTCGGCGTTGATGGGCAACGCCTTGGCTACTGCTCTGCTCTGCAGACTTCTTGGGAAACTGAAAGTCAACACAGTTCTGTCTCCCCCTCACTGCCTCTAGGGTGCTTTCACCACAACCCAGGCTTACCTGTTTGGAATTGCAACCCATTCTGCATGCTGCTCAGGAAATTTTTGCAAAATAAACAGAATGAATGACATAAATTTTCAGGACTACTATTGAGAGTTGCATCAGGGATGCTGATCTTCCAACTTCTTCTGGTGTGTGGGACACAAAACATAACTGAAAAGTGGAAAGCACCAGAGAGGCCTCCTTCGTCATCATCGACCAAAGGGACTGAATGACTGGTTTTAAAACAGACTCCTTGACAGAAGGTAGAGTTTGCAGGAATGGCAGAAGATCTTGTGGCAAACATTGTCTGGAGAACAGAACAGCCCCTGAGAACACTGAAGTTATAAATTCCTACATTTGGTAAATGCAACCATTTACCTGGTGTTGCAAGGGAATTCTGAGAAACCAAAAAAATCAGTGCTGTTTTGAAGTCAGTGGTTAAAATTACGCAATTCTGAAAGTCCCTTATTTTCAAAATGGCATCTAAATGGATCCAAACACTGACAAAAACCTGCTCCTTGATCTCAAGAACCATAACACAAACTTTGGTTAAAACCAATGCAGTTTGGAAAGGTTCTGTCTGCCATCTTGATTCAAAATGGCACCCAGTAGTATCTAGACATAGACAGAAACCTTCATGATAATGCAAATGTTGATTATAATATTTTAAGAGGTGCCCAACTGCAGAGCAGGCAAGCAAACAAGTATCCAAAAATATATAGGAGATACAGCAATGTGCTATACAGAAGTGAGCTTCAAATATTTTCCCTGCTTTAATCAAAGGTGATTGAAAGAAAATGCAGCGTGATGAAATGATCAAACACTTTACAAGCTGCTTAAAACAAAGTGCTAAAAGGGGAAAACCCTCACACAATTCTATTGCTGTGTACCAGGTACTGTATCATAAGATAGAGAAAAAGAGCGTCATTGCAATCTGAGAAATATGTAGCACGTAAATTGTCGGGATGCTAGGCATAAGTTTAATGCTTCTGAAAATGCTGCTGATAAGACTTCAAAACACTGGACAGATTTTCAGCTTGGATAGTAAAATATTCCAGAAATTTAGTAAACCAGGGGTACAAGCTAACTTGTTTAAAATGAGATTTGATGGTCTCTGTTATCATGGCTGTTTCCTGAGAGACAGTTTATGGTAGGTGGTTTTATGATGCATTCCTGAAACACCTCCAGATTTCAAATATGCAATATAAACCACCTTATGAAAACTTCAGAACTAGCCCTCGATTTATAAATAGCTCCACACCTACTTTAGATGTAGGAGAAAAATTTGAGATCAAGAGGAGCCACTTAAAGATACGAATACACAGGTTAACACAGGAGGACTTGTTTAAGGACCCACAGTATCAAAAGTCAGGAGCATACCCGCCAACGTTTCTCCAATGAAAATAGGGACTCCCATTCTATAATGATAATTTTACTATTTATACCCCACAAATCTTACTGGGTTGCCCCAGCCACACTGGGGCAGCTTCCTAATGACTAAACAATATAATGCATACCCTCCAACATTTCTTCAATGTATAGAGGGGTGCCCTATTCAATAATAGTCATAATAACAGCAGCAGCAACAGCAGCAGCAGCAGCAACAACAACAATACCACCCCACCCTTCTGACTGGGTTGCCCCAGCCACTCTGGGCAGCTTCCAACATATATTAAAACATAATAAAACATCATTAAAGAAATCCTTGACTATGCAGGATTGCCTTCAGACAGCTTGGGGGGGTCAGATAATTCCATAGCCTCCAACATTTCTCCAGTGAAAATAGGGACATCCTAAGGAAAAATGGGACATTCCGGGATCAAATCAGAAACCAGGACGGCTTCTCTAAATCAGGGACGTCCCTTGAAAATAAGGGACACTTGGAGGGTCTGCAGGAGGCCACCTTGAAGATGAAAGACACGTCTTCTGTCAGGGGAAGACCCACCGAACTCTAACAAGACTATCCACAAGAAAAGAAATTGTATTCCCTTTGGGCTGACGGTGCTCTCTTCCTCGTTAGCTTTCTGCCATTCCCTTCTCACAGGCAGGCAATTTGGGGAATCAGTCTAACACAGTTCCTGGCATTCTCTAGCCTGTCCAAGCAACTACAGTCACTATGGGCAGAGGTCAGAGTTAACTCCTACACCGGTGATGACTCCAATGGACCTCTTTACATTCTCTCATATATGTGAATGATTGCCGTTTATTCCTCTGTGGGAAAGGTGTTTCGCTTGGTGATGCAGTGAAGGCGGAACTGTCCTTCTAAACTTGCACATGCTTGTTAAGGATGCTGTACTGCTTGCCGTATGCCCCCCCCCCCAGCTTCACCCATCATCATCTGGGCGTTTTGTTTCCTGTTAAATTCTTAGCTCTTTGATTATTTGGCTTGCATGCTTGTACATTTCCATTTGTGACATAGGACCTTCATTGCTTTATTATTTGGGGTGATATCTTCTCACTTTACCAGTCAAGATCTAGTGTTAATGAAGAGCAATAATTCTCCAACTGTTTATACTTTGGGATGATTCACTTCGCATCCAGGAGACTCAAAGAAGTAGTGTTAACTAATACTGCTTCATTATACTTTGAGTCATAAAATGACCCTCCTTTGTTGGTAATAGCAGTGTGATGCTGTGTTGACAATTCTTTTAAAAAATGATGGGACACCACAACAATATATAAGGAGAAAAAATTTAGTATGGTACATGTATAATGCAAGAATTTTGTTCTGACTCATACTTGTAGTGCCTAAGAAACGCTTGTGGCTTTGAGGCATACAAATAAAATCCAACAGATATTCCGCGCTTGGTCGTGCCAGTGTTTTATTGTCTAGAAGGGGGTCCCTATGCCCATATATATTAAAGTGTGCACCTGCCTTCAATAAGGCCACATTAGGGTATGCAAGTGAATTGAATGCCAAATTTGCCTTGTAAAGTATGTGTAAAAAGTGCAGACATGTTGCTGGAAAAAAGAGGATTTTTTAAAAAATGGTTTTTGTTTTAGGCAAGGCATAACTGAAGAAATTTAGCTGTGATGAAAGTGTCTGAAAAGGGCAGTGAAACAATAAAAAAGCTTACATTTTAAGAACTTTTTTATTATTATTTAAAAAATCCATTTTCTCCAAAGTGAAGTACTTTAAAGCCCCATTGATTTCAGTGGAAAAAATAACACATGCCCTTAACACATGCCCTTAACACATGTGGGATGTAAGATGGCTTAACTGTACCTAGATCCATGACGTCCATAGATATGTATATGTATTTATTTATTATCTATTAAAATAATTTCTATACCAATATATAAAAATCTCAAAGAGGTATACAACCTATGTTTAGTCATGTGCCTACCAGTTTGGAAGACATACGAGGCAATGATGATTGATAATCAGGGCAATGTTTGAATAAGAAGGGGAGTTAGACCTGTGAGTGCGGGTGGGGGGAAGTTATATGGGAAATACACAGGGAGTAGAATACGTAGGGTGTAAAATAATAGAATCGTAGAATTATAGAGTGGGAAGGGACCCCCAACGGTCATCTAGTCCAACGCCCTGCAATGCAGGAATCTCAACTAAAGCATCCATGGCAGATGGCCATCCAACTTCTGCTTAAAAACCTCCAAGGAAGGAGAGTCCACAACCTCCCGAGGGAGTCCATTCCATTGCTGAACTGCTGTTACTGTCAGAATGTTTGATCTGATGTTTAGTCGGAATCTGCTTTCTTATAATTTGAAGCCACTGGTTCAAATCCTACTCCCCCAGAGCAGGAGAAAACGAGTTTGCTCCACCTTCCTTGTGGCAGCCCTTGAGATATTTGAAGATGACACTAGTTATGCAACTCCAGTTTGATTAGGCAAGTTGTGATGACCTGCAAAATGAAGCTGGGCTGCCCCAGTGGCTCAAATGACCCCTAGGAAAGCAAATGAGGGCACATGTTGAAATCATTCCAAATTGCTAGTTTAACTTACTATCTGGCACCATGTGGGTACTGTGGGAAGCCCGACACATTTTCGTGCAGGTATACAAGCCCATTTGTATTGATGGCTCTAACTAATTTTAGCTTGAGAAAACAAACAACTGTGGTTTCATTCGAAAATTGCACTTGCACTAGGTTTTTGAGCGACTTCTCAGAACCGTTTAAGTAATCTAACCACTTCTCCCTCTCACCCTGTGAGTTGCAAAAATGGATCGGAGTGTTATGATCTGTCCTTAAAGCTAGAGGTTGTTTTTTTATAGGGGCGGCGGGGGGGGGGGGGTTGGAGGGAGTATTTTTCACATATATGAAATTTCAAGACTAAACATGTAAATATAAAAGTAAATTAGTCCTTAGCACAAGAGTGATTCACTTTATGATCCCTATAAACCCTTATTATAGCAATAATATTTCGTGTCTATGTTTATGCTACAGGACAATAATATGCTGTAACATATAAAGTGAGTTTTCAGGCTCTCTTTGTGAGGTAACTAAATACATGTCTGGAAGCCTGCGGGGGGGAAAGGCTGCTTAGGTTGGAGTTGCTGTGAGAAAGTAGCGTGCAAAGGAAGGGTTAAGCCCCTCTCCTCTGCAGCTTCTCAGCTGCAAATTCCCCTCTCTCAGACACGTTTGACCTAATGATTGTTAAGTATAGTAATTTAATTCGTTGTGCTTGTATGCATTACTATGTGTTTAAATTCAATTGGTTGGTAACTGACTCCGCTAGTAGTTCTCATGTGACTGGCTAATGTTGGTCACATGAGACGTATCAAGTGAAGGAGAGACTCCATTTTATGTGAAGCAAAATGACTGTGCTTTAGAATCCACTGTGAACACTGCTAAGTTGAATAGAGTGCTTATATTCAACATTGATGTCTTATTACATGTACAGTCATACCTCGGTTTAAGTAAGCCTTGGTTTGAGTACTTTCAGTTTAAGTACTCCGTGGACCCGTCTGGAACGGATTAATCCACTTTCCATGACTTCCAATGGGAAAGTTCGCTTCAGGTTAAGTACGCTTCAGGTTAAGTACGGACTTCTAGAACCAATTACACTCATACTTCGGATTAAGTACGCTTCAGGTTGAGTACTCTGCGGACCTGTCTGGAATGGATTAATCCACTTTCCATTACTTTCAATGGGAAAGTTTGCTTCAGGTTACGTACGCTTCAGGTTAAGTACAGACTTCCAGAACTAATTGTGTACTTAAACCGAGGTACCACTGTATTTGCTTGTAATATATAGCTTTTGAACAATGTGATAAATTCAGGTTTCAGTTCAAATTCATGGAGGATAAGGCCCTCAATGGCTATTAGTCATGGTGTCTGTGTTCTACCATAGGAGACCAGATTAAATAGGAATCCTTTACCATAGTGGCGCACACTGTGACCATATGACCTCTGTGGCTGCCTAGTCTCCTGTCCAGGTTCTACTTCAGGGTTCCTGCTCCCCCTCCTTATGGTTCTTTATCTTTAAACTGGGCTTGGATGAAACAGCCCTTCCAACAGGGGATATATTCAAATCAGAGGACTATTTTAAGATAGGGCACCCTAGGTGCAAATATGGGTGCCAATTCTCTAGTGAGCAGGAAAAAGTCACGGGTGCCCATTGTGTCAGAGACTGGCTGGGCACTGAGGAGTCAGCAGCAGGAGAAAGGGGGTTGGCCGAAGGGATCAGTGAATTGGGGGAACCTGTAACAGCCAGGAGACGAGAGGCAGAGGCAGGAGAAGCTGCAGGAGTGGAGCAGGAGGAGAGAGAGACAGGTTAGGCTGCTGTAGAATCAAGGGCTTCCACACCACCACCACCTCCTGCTCCACTGTCTCCCAGGACCAGGAGAGGATTGAAGAGGGCAGAGCAGAAGTAGGTGACACACAGACAGACTCTGCCTGCTTGCACACAGTTCAGGTGTCAGAGATACATAAGCTGAGGTCAGAGGCAGGACCACTGTGTGTTGCAACTGCCTTATTGGGTGCACACCTAGAGTAACTGAGAAATGCAGATCCGATAGACATGCCTTTCCCTAACTTCTAAGTGTACTCAGGTGGTGACCTAAATTCCTACGAGCCCCAGTTTTACCTGTGTACAACATTTCCCCTCTGCTTTGGAGAGAAACACTTCACCTCCCTGACCCCAGAAGAGGTGAGGTGGAACAGAAGACACTAGCAGAAGCCTTAGGAAAGCAAAAACTATTTATAACAAGCGACCAGAGCTTAGATTCTACTATCTAAGCTCACCTGCGAAGCTTTTATATAAGGGTTTCCATTGTAGAGCCCTTTCAAATTCCCAAGGGTGCCTGGTGTTCATATCTGTGTCTCACGCACAGAAAAAGGCTTGGTTGTCCGTGGCAGGGCTAGGTGATAGTAAATTCAGAAATGACCTCAATTGTTTTGCAAACTACTTCTGGAACACATACATAATACATAAATGTGTGGCTTTTTAAAGGACTCCTTGTTTTTTTTCTCCCTCCATCTATCACACTGAATCAGCACTATAAATATAACTGTGAGCAAACAAAATGTTTTATTTGCATAAGCCCTGGCCGAAGCAGACGGTTGCTTTGCTTTAAGAATTTACGGCTGCGTGTACTTATATATTACATCTGCTTGTTTAGATAACCTCGAGCAAAAAATGCACACTTCTGAACTTGCTCTCTGATTTCCCCCTCAGCTGAGGTTTTGGCTAAGAGGGATTTTGACGGCTTTGAAAAGGAGGCAAGGTGTGTCAGGTTGTTGACTCCTCCACCTCCTACGCCCATTTCAAAAACATAAGGCCCACTGGCTGATTTTGACCCATACCCACATCACTTGCAGCCCTCTGAAGGAATTCTAGAAACCTATTGTCTGCAAGCTGTTCACCTCATCCAGGGGATTTGTGTGGTGTGCACAGGTTTGTCAACAGTAGTGAATCATAGAATCATAGAGTTGGAAGAGACCACAAGGGCCATCCAGTCCAACCCCCTGCCAAGCAGGAAACACCATCAAAGCATTCTTGACATATGCCTGTCAAGCCTCTGCTTAAAGACCTCCAAAGAAGGAGACTCCACCACACTCCTTGGTAGCAAATTCCACTGCCGAACAGCTCTTACTGTCAGGAAGTGGTGTGTGGTGGAATGGATTCAGGCCACTAGCCCATCTAGTTCCGCATCTTGTTCTCACAGGGGGAAACTAGATGCCCATGGGAAACCCACAAGCAGGCTCTGAGCGCAAGAGCACTCTCCTGTCTAGTGCTTCCTCCTGTGGAGGAAGGGCATAGCCATCACGGCTAATAGGACCAGGTGCACAGCCTGGGAGTCATTTTGGACTCACAGAGATCGATTAAAAGTGGTGTGATGAACTCTATACCCTGCTCCTTAAACCTCTCCCTTACCACCCCGTGGTGGGAAACTAAACATATCCAACTTCTGGTAACTTAGCATGCCCACTTTTTTTTTTTTGCATAAGGTTAATTGAATTCATGTATATGTACGGTAAGATGGTGTGTGTGTGTGTGTGTGTGTGTTTGTATTGAATTATTTGTTATATTATTTCCTGTATTATAATTTCAAGGCTATGCCATTCAAGCTGCAAATTCTTTTGGGACTAACGCAATTTGCAAAGTATGCATCACCTTGGTGGATTTGAGGAGCGCTTGACCGGCTGACTATGAAGCTCACAAGAAAGAACTATAATTTTTCCCTTGGCATCAGAGGAACTATTCCATTGTTCATGTGTTAAACCAATTACCTATGCGTTTAGCTCTTTTGGGGCAAATGCTTTGTTTTGTATAATTATGGTTCCAACGAAAGAAAATATGTTCGCTGTTACTTGTAAAAGGCCTCCGTAGGCAGAGGTTACATTTCAGCTTCTGGTTATATTTCCTGGTGTTTTTTTTTGCCATTTGCGGTGGGTAAAAAGGTAAAGGTAAAGGGACCCCTGACAGTTAAGTCCTGTCGTGAACAACTCTGGGGTTGCGGCACTCATCTTGCTTTACTGGCCCTGGCGAGCCGGCGTTTGTCTGCAGCTTCCGGGTCATGTGGCCAGCATGACTAAGCCACTTCTGGCAAACCAGAGCAGCACATGGAAACGCCATTTACCTTCCCGCCGGAGCGGTACCTATTTATCTACTTGCACTTTGATATGCTTTCGAACTGCTAGGTTGGCAGGAGCAGGGACTGAACAATGGGAGCTCACCCCATTGCGGTGCTTCGAACTACCGACCTTCTGATCGGCAAGCCCTAGGCTCTGTGGTTTAGACCACAGCCCCACCCACGCCCCTCATTTGTGGTGGGTACTGGGAGGATATTTGTTGAATGCAGGGGTCAGCAACCTTTTCCAGCTGTGGGCCGGTCTACTGTCCCTCAGACTATGTGGTGGGCCTATTGGGGGGGGGGGGGATGAACGGATTCCTATGCCCCACAAATAACCCAGAGATGCATTTTAAATAAAAGGACACGTTCTACTCATGTAAAAACATGCTGATTCCCGCACCGTCCATGGGCCAGATTGAGAAGGCGATTGGGCCACATCCAGCCCACGGGCTTTAGGTTGCTTACCCATGGTTGAATACCATGCCATGTGGGGCTCAAGGCAACCTGCAAAGGTGTGCCTACCTTCAGCCCTTAGCTGCCAAGTATCCCATTTTTCGCAGGAAACCCCCAGATTTTAATCTGTTCCCCGCTGTTCTCCCGAATGGAGAAAAATCCCGGAAATCCCCCGGATTTCCTACCTGCCAGGGAGCCTCCCTGTTGGGTGCCGCTCTGCCCATGTGTGGGCACCAGAAATCGGGCAGAGCGGCACCGGAAGTCGCTTCTACGCATGCCCGGTGGCCATCTTGGTGGTGGCCGTATGGTGACGGCCGTCACCAAGATGGCCGTTGGCATGCGGCCACCACCAAGATGGCCGTTGGCATGCGGCCACCACCAAGATGGCTGCTGCCATGCGGCCACCACCAAGATGGCCACCGGGCATGCGTAGAAGCAACTTCCGGTGCCGCTCTGCCCGATTTCTGGTGCCCACACATGGGCAGAGCGGCCCCGGAAGTTGCTTCTACGCAACTTCCGGTGCCCCGCCGCTGCTGATCCCACATTTTTCAGCGGGAGACTTGGCAGGTATGCTTCAGCCATTGTGCCATTTCTCAGGATGTAGCACATTCTTCAGGCATTGAAAGGTTGATGGTGGCTTGTGGCTAGAAGCTTGTGCCTAGCAGTTGCGGTGGCTCTTTGCAACCATAGAACCATGACCATAACCTCTAAGGTCCTGCGAGGCACAGCAGAACCACTCATAGTATTTGTCCAGGCCTTGGAAGATGTAATTATAAGCCTTTTAACTATTTCTTTCCTCCTTCCTCCTCTTCCTCCATTTTAAATAACTTGCTGGCTTTCCTGCCTTTGTGTGGCTGAAACTCGTGCCAACTGCATTTGGGTTTCCCCAGAGGTGGCTTTCTGCATGGGGTGGAGCAGCTGCATTGCTAGCTTCCTGGCCATACTTGTCACCTGCCCTGCTTTGCCCCTTCCTTAAATGTTTTTGCCTGGCTGGTTTTTGCCCTTGAATTCTCATCATGCTTCCTGTTTGCCTGCATGGAAGATGGAGAGGGATGTATGTGTGAGAGTGTGCGTGATGAAATGATCCTTCTATACAAAGGTAAAATTCACATTTATTGTTTTGCTTACTTTTGCCCCTGGTTCTGCCCACCACTAATATGTGGCCTCCAGAAGGTTGCACAGAAGGAAATGTCCCCCCCCCCCCAGGCTGAAAAAGATTCATTGGTCCTGCCCTAGCTATTCTCCAAAGTTTTTATGGCCCAAATTATCCTGTATTTTACTCCGTGAACCACCCTGAGATCTTATGATGTAGGGTGGTATATAAATATAACAAACAAACAAACAAATATGCCTGTGAGTGAAAACTCGGCCCTTTTAATCAAGGCCCTCGGGGAAGAGCCAACAACTGAGAGCAATCAAATCATGCATTTCTCCTTGAAGAAGTTACTGAGTTTTTCTGCATCTCATTGGTGTAGTCTCCAACTGTAATGTTAGCAGCCAAGGAACTTACCAGTGCGTTAGGTGACTGTGGTAGCACTTTCTTTAACACAGAGCTAAAAATAAAAGAAGTTTCTCCCTAAGGGAACGACACATCTCCCCCCCACCCCAAGAATTTTACAATGCTAATTTTCCTTTTGCAGCCTCTCTTTGTTGTTAGTGCTGTGAATATGCATCGGTCTCTTAGCACCTGAAGAGAGACTAAGCTCTTGAATATACAAATAGCCCTGCTGCTGGGTGAAGATCAGATCTCCTGGCGATTCTCTCTCCCATCCCGCCCATGTGCAGATTGACCCTATACAGTGGTACCTCGGCTTACGAACGACTCAACAACCTGAATTTTTCGACTTACGAATGGGGGTATGAATGTCTCGACATCCGAAAGAAAACCGTGGCGGTTTTAGATAGGGATTTTTCGACTTACGAATTTTTAGATAGGGTTGCTTCGACTTACGAATTGTTCCGTTACCAATGCATTCCTATGGGATATCGCGTTTCCAATGCCGTTTTTCGACTTACGAATTTTTCGACCTACGAAGGTGCCTTCGGAAAGGATTAAATTCGTAAGTCGAGGCACCACTGTATTAGCTTCTCAAGATGGGGTGAAATAAGCCCTCTTCGGGGATTCTCTGTGTTCAGTGAATGTGTGTTTGGTGGGGGAAGCAGACGGAGATGACAGGGAGCCTCCCATACTCTAGAACAGGGGTGGCCAACTCCCAAGAGACTGCGATCTACTCACAGAATTAAAAACTGGCAGTGATTTACCTCCTTTTGGGGGTTCAGGTCAAAGTTGTTGAGCTTTTCTTAGGGGAGCCAAAGATGTTGAGCTTCTTTGGGGGATCCAGTGATCTACCAGTGATCTACCACAGAAGTCCAGTGATCTGCTGGTAGATCATGATCTACCTGTTAGACATGTCTGCTCTAGAACAACTCATGGCTCCAGAATGTGTGGGGTGGAACCCCAAGTACAGGGGTCTTCCCACTTGAGAAGAGCTTCCTCCAAGTGATGTAGGGCAGTTGGAACAGCAATGAGGGGCAATCCTGAGGATCTCTCAGTGTGGTATATAGGCTGATTGAAGGTTGGCTTTTGACTAAGATCTGGATTCAAATTCTCACTCAACCACCAAGCAAACTGGGTGAACTTGGGCTATTCACTTTCTTTTGGTCTAAAATACCTTGCTATGAGTTTTAGGTGGTGGATAGAAACTCGATGAATGTAGAAAGCATGTGGGACTCTTTAAAAGTGGCAATGGGCAATGACCCAGATATTGTAACAGATCTGCCACGTCCAGATAGATAAGCTGAACCAACACTTTGCCATGGGCTTCACTAAAGGAAAGAGCAGATCACTCTGCTGTTACCTTTTGCCCAATTTCTTTTTTTACCACCTGCAGACTCCAAGTCAAAGTTGTTGAAGACGAGGATTAATTTAATGGCTGCTTTCCTTAGCCTTGCACTGCTACTGATGAAACCTGATCATGCTGCTTCACATTTTTGTTCCTCACCTGCTCCTGGGAAGGAAATTTAATTCTTTCAACGAAAGACAGACAAATTAATAAATGAGGGAAAGGAGCCTTATTCCACACAGCCATTATTCCCCTCCCAGATTTGTTTATGTTTCACAATTTATCCCATCAAGATCTGGTTTCGGGTGCCCAGCATGAACTCAGTCTGGCTTCCTGCTAGAATGCTACCTAGGCTCTTGTAAGATGCAAAGAGTTTTTGAACAGATTTACCCAAGCATGTGTTTTTGTGCTGGATTTCTTTCCCTAATTCAGCCTGATCAATTAAACCAGACGGAAGTTTGCATACCATTTCCAACAATTTATCCAGGATGCAGCAGCGATTTTGCACAACCAGTTTTGCACAACCAGTTCCACATTTGTTCGGTGTGGGAGCCAATTTGTACATTTATTCCATTGATTGGCTCACCCCACTAATAATGAATGGGGATTCTGCATGTACTGTAGCTAAGAATGCAAGAAGGGCTTGCTGCTTCTAGTCCAGCATCCTGTTCTCACAGTGGTCAAACAAATATCCGTGAGAAGCATGCAGGCAGAACCCTTATTGCCACAGCACTGACTCCTCCACAGCAACTGGTATTCAGAAGCATATTGCCTCCAACAGGGGAGATAACACTATGGGTGTATTGGAAAAAAGCTTGTGCCAGCACAAGTATCACTGCAGCCAATAATATTAAAACACCAAGGCATCGGTCTAAAGAACCCTCTGTGGACTACACCACAGTGGACCTGTCTAATGAAAGACAATAAAGATGGGAAAGAGACCAAGTCCTGTGAGGAATGGTTGAGAGAGTTGGGGATGATTAAGAGGTGATATGATTGTTGTTGTTGTTGTTTAGTCGTTTAGTTGTGTCCGACTCTTCGTGACCCCATGGACCATAGCACGCCAGGCACTCCTGTCTTCCACTGCCTCCCGCAGTTTGGTCAAACTCATGTTCGTAGCTTCGAGAACACTGTCCAACCATCTTGTCCTCTGTCGTCCCCTTCTCCTAGTGCCCTCCATCTTTCCCAACATCAAGGTCTTTTCCAAGGATTCTTCTCTTCTCATGAGGTGGCCAAAGTATTGGAGCCTCAGCTTCACGATCTGTCCTTCCAGTGAGCACTCAGGGCTGATTTCCTTAAGAATGGATAGGTTTGATCTTCTTGCAGTCCATGGGACTCTCAAGAGTCTCCTCCAGCACCATAATTCAAAAGCATCAATTCTTCGGCGATCATCCTTCTTTATGGTCCAGCTCTCACTTCCATACATCACCCCTGGGAAAACCATAGCTTTAACTATACGGACCTTTGTAGGCAAGGTGATATGATAGCCATCTTCAAATATCTGTCACATAGATGATGAAGCACATTTGTTTTCCAGGGCAGGCAGAACCTGAATCAATGAGTTCAAATTATAGGAAATGGGATTTCAGCATTGGGAAGAGCTTCTTGATGGTAATGAGCTTTTGACAGTGAAGACAACTGCATAAGAAGGTGGTTGGCTCTCCTTCATTAAGTGTTTTAAGCAGAGCCTGGATCATAGCTGCCAAGTTTTCCCTTTTCTCACAAGGAAGCCTATTCGGCATAAGGGAATTTCCCTTAAAAAAAGGGATAACTTGGCAGCTATGGCCTGGATAGCCTCCTGTCAAATATGCTGTCACAGCGAATAGCCTGCATCAGCAGGGCATTGGACTATATGATATTTGACTACATGATATTCCAACTCTGTGATTATATGAGCTTAATGGGACAACTTCTGAGAATACATGCTTTGTCACATGTTTTTGGTTTCCGGCGTGGCCAATTCTGCATGCTTTAGATGCAAACTGTCTTGATAGTAGAATTGCATACCATCACAGTAGTTTAGCTTAGCTTAGTTTAGAGGAAAAAGTGAGTAAAAGGTGACAAGGTAAAAGATTATGAAATCCTGAGCTGGCAAGGAGAAAGTGGATGCACAACAAAAAGGATGTCTGGAGGGGCTTGAAAAGGGCTCCCAAATATTGGGAACTGAGCTGGGAATATGCAGCAAGAGGTTCCATGCATCCCAACCAGGCCAGGTCCTCGTTTTATGTAAAATTCAGAAAGGGCCCTGGAATAATATAGTTTTTATTTTTTCAAGCCCTGTTGGTAGATTATGAACCTGACTCATTTCTTTCAGTGGTTTTGCAGCTGTTCTAACTATAATTACTGTCAAAACGGGGAAGTATACCTTGTAATTTTTTTCTTTTTCAGTGGTTCATGGTTTTGCTGGAATGCCAAACAAATGGCTGTGCTGTAGACTTAGTTGATATTTCAAATTAATGAATATTCATGTTGAATACTGTATTCGTGTTGAATGAATATTCACAAACAATCCCCATGGAGTAAGGAATGATCTCTCTCACTCACTTTCTAATTTCTTCTTGAACTTACCTGGAGTGGATAAGTAGTAGTAGTTTATGTAAGTATAAGTAGTATAAACACTACCATTCTGAAAATATATAATTTTACTAAAAGCTCATACTCAGAAATTCATAATATTGAAAATGACAGAATGTGAAGTCCTGCTTCGTAGCAGCAACAAGCTACTGGGACCATAGGTTTGAAGCATATCCCTCTTCTCATCCAGGAACGATTCAAGGTGTAGGTTATGAAATCTTATAAAGAACTTAGCCCAGCATAGTTTAGAGTCCAAGCCTTCCATTATGTCCTAAGCCATCAAAAGTGACCCACATGGTACTCAGTGACAGGTGCAGCCAGAGCCAATGATAGATGGAGAATTCCAGTTTTTGCCCACATCCTCCTTCCTGCTGAGTTCTACAAGGCCACGGAACATAAGAAGAGCCTGCTGGATCAGGCCACACAGGTCCCTGTAGGAGAACCTTAAGTAGGAATTGAGCACAACATCACTTGCTAGCAGACTGTCTAGCAAGAGTGGTGCATGCTCTAGTTATCTCCCGCTTGGACTACTGCAATGCGCTCTACGTGGGGCTACCCTTGAAGGTGACTCGGAAACTACAACTAATCCAGAATGCGGCAGCTAGACTGGTGACTGGGAGCGGCCGCCAAGACCACATAACACCGGTCTTGAAAGATCTACATTGGCTCCCAGTACGTTTTCGAGCACAGTTCAAAGTGTTGGTGCTGACCTTTAAAGCCCTAAATGGCCTCGGTCCAGTATACCTGAAGGAGCGTCTCCACCTCCATCATTCTGCCCGGACACTGAGGTCCAGCACCGAGGGCCTTCTGGCGGTTCCCTCGTTGCGAGATGCCAAGTTGCAGGGAACTAGGCAGAGGGCCTTCTCGGTGGTGGCGCCTGCCCTGTGGAACGCCTTCCCAACAGATGTCAAAGAGGAAAACAACTACCAGACTTTTAGAAGACATCTGAAGGCAGCCCTGTTCAGGGAGGCTTTTAATGTTTAATAGATTATTGTGTTTTGTTTTTCTGTTGGAAGCCGCCCAGAGTGGCTGGGGAAACTATTATTATTATTATTATTATTATTATTATTATTATTATTATTATTATTATTATTTGCCCTCCTGTGATTTCCAGCAACTGGTATTCAGAAGCATTACTGCCTCTTGACTGTGGAGGCAGAGCACAGCCAACATTGCTGATAGCCATGGATAGCTTTATGCTCCATGGACTGTATTTGTGCAATCCTCCGAAACCAAGGAGGAAGTGGCTGATGGTCAGGGCCACCCCGTGGGCTGGTTGTGAGAAGGTGGGCAAGTGGCTGAGGTTAGACCGAGACTGGTGGCGCACTGTCTCCTTTACCCTAATGGACCAACATTCCCTGGGTGCCCAAGATTCCATTTAGGGACATTTTGTGTCAGCATGTGGAACAGGACTTTTTAATGCATTGGAAAACTCAGCACGGCTCTTTTGAGTCTGCATTCCAGGAATAATTCTGGAAAATGTGAAATCTCCACTTTGCCTTGTTGTTTTCCACCATTGAAGATTTTTAACAAAAGGGAATACAAGCCCCGGACAAAAGCAAAGCTGTCAGCTTGCTGGATTGTTAAGTGCAAAAAGCTTTTGAGCAGTCAACTTAGCTCCATTTCGGCACAGTTAATCTTGTGAATTCATGCTCAGGTTTAGCACTCGCTCTTTTGTAGAGACTTGCTTTTGCTATTAAGGCAGGTGAGCCATAGCCAGGCAGCTCACGTTAAGATATACCAAGTTAATGGGAGGCAAACGGTGCTCAAGGCTATCAGCTAGCAGCCCTGCTCATTCATGCTGCATTATACTAGTTGGCAAAGATAGAGGATCTGGCATGTGGTCCCACGGTGAGTGTCGGACGTCCTAAGCAGACATTGTGAATCTTCCAAAATGCAGAGATATGGGGCAGTGAATGTTGACAGTCATTCATTGTCAGCATTCACTGATGTTTGTTCCAACAAATGACATTAAGATAATGTGTTCGGGACTGCCAGCATTTGCAAATGAAGGCCAGACCTGGACATTAGTTACTGTAGCACAGAAATGGGGAATATCAGGCCTGGGACCCCAATTTGCCCTTCTGGCCTCTCTGCCTGCCCCTTGGAACTCTTCCCCCAAGGCCACACCCCCTTCCCAGGCCACACCCCTCTGACCAGCCCTGCTTTGTACCCTTCCTGAGTGTTATTACCCAGCTAGAATCTCTCATTGGACTCTGATAATGCCTGTTCCTTGCCCAGATGGAAGATGACTTGAGAAATCTGTGTAGAAACTAGCCTGCTGTACGAAGGTAACATTCACATGGTAAGAAATATAGCTCAGGAGGGTGTGTAGCCCAGGGAGATCCCTAAGGGCCAGATGGAGAGATCTGGAGAACTGCATTTGCCACCTGGGCCTTAGGATCTCCATACCTGAGCTTACGGGATTGGACAGTGAGAGAAGAACAGTTTCCCTCACGAGGCTGTGGACACTCCTTCATTGCAGGGGGTTGGACTAGATGACCCTCGGAGCCCCTTCCAACCCTGCAATTCTATGATTTTATGCACAGGGCTGTATATCAAAGCATCATTACAGTAGGCAGCCAAGCACCAAAACATTTTGGAATGTTTCAGCGATCCAAATAAACAGTTTCAATAATAAGAACATTGCAACATTTTAAATGCATGACTAAATAGACTAAATAATTAAAACACAATTTCAGTTTATATTATGTACCAGTTGTTAAAAACCTTAAACCTGAGTCAGATGCAATGAAACTTTCTAACTAAGTATTAACCGGTGTGTTTGTGCGCTTTTTTTTTGCAGTAGTTTACACGTGTGTGGTGTAGATTTTAAATCTCTGTTATTAGCATGATATACTTTTTGGGGGACTAGAGTAACGCCAGAGAAATTCCTCTGCTTGGAGAAACTCATGCATTTTCATGAACGTGCCCCAGGTGGCTTCTCACCTTTCTTTTGCCCCCACCCGGAAAGTTGACATTTTGCAGGGAAGTGACATTTGCCACTTGTGAAAACTCCTGTGCATTGCTATGGAAACTAAAAAACGAGAAGTGCTGATGATTCCTTGGCCATCAAGGTGCTGGGTCTTCCCTGGCTGCACAGTGAAGTTGATGAGAGTCAAATAAATCTTTGCCTCCAGTTCCCTTGGCACCCGCAGTTGCTTTCTAATGCCAGATCAGAAAAGCAGACAAGCCTGAACCCCCCCCCCCCGCCAACTCTGTTTCAGAAGGAGGGAGTAAGCCTGGAGATGGCTGGCCAGAAGAAAAAATGGACAAATTTGTAAATTTTGTATCAAGTTTGCTTTGCCCCATTGCTGCCTAAGCTTACATTTTTTTTTAAAAAAAGAGCAAGCATATTTTTGTATACATTTCCTTTTTGTGTTTAATATATAAGAAGCTGCCTTCTAGTAAATCAAATTGTTAATCTGTCTAGTCCAGTACTGTCAATGCTGTCTGCAGGGATGCAAGAGGCTGCTAGGTTTGCTTCTCCATGTTTCTTGTTTTTTTCCCCAATCTTAAATCCAGTTCTCCACATTTTTCAGCAATATGCAATTTCGTACTACTTTTTTTTTTAAAAAAAACTTTGTGAAATTTCACCAGCATTTTAGTGTGAGGTTCTCCTAATAAACACATTTTAATATGCACTTTTGATTAACACACATATTTTTGCAAGCAATTTTCCCCAATATAATGTGTGTCTGTGTGTTTTATTTTCACCAATATATTCATTTGTATGCACACCTTTCCCTAATATGTGTGTTTTTGTGAACATTGTTTGGTCAGCGAACTGCACAACAATATTCAGATAAGCGACAAATTTCAAAGGACAGTTGTGTTTCAGTTCGCCTATTGTTTGGGAAAGTGCAACTATATTTCTTTATATAAGTAAGTAAGTAAGTATGTATTTTATTTATTTATTTACAGCGCGTTGCACTGTGCTTTTCAGCCAAAAGGGCCCCCGGAATGGTTCACCTACAGTCAGTTAAAACAGGACATTCCAAGTATGCAGGCTTACAATCCAAAATAACATGGAACCTGAGGGGCAGGAAGAGGTGGGGGGAAAGTCAAATCCTGGCACCAGTTCTTAAACACTTGTTCTTACAATGACCAGCTTGCAGAGTCCCGAGCAGGAGGTGCCTGATGGGAGCTGGTCTTTCAGCAAAACAGATGGGATGAGCCCTGCTCCCTGTCTCTCCCACTGAAGCTACCTCTAGGTGACAGCTGAGGGAGCAGCTCTGCTTCGAATCTATCCTGCTGCTGGAATGGCTGCACCAGATTTGCTAGACTCAGCTTCAAATACGACATGCACTGAATTTCTCTCTCATGCTTAACTGTCTGGCAGTAGCTCTCCAAAGTTTCAAGGCACCTCTCAGCCCTACCAGGTGTTCAACGTGAGACATTTCCTCCCCAAGGCAGGTCCTCCAGAACTGAGCTACAGCCACTCCCTTAAAATGTGCATTTTCATGGGGGAACTTTTTCTCAGTTGTGTCGCACATATAGTAAGGAATCTTGGAAGGGTTTGCTTCTCTCCCAGCCCTCCCAGGCTCTTTGACATCTCCACGAAGCTGCTGGGAGAAATCCATTGGGAGTTTGGAGCAAGGCTGCCTGTATGCAGATAACACACAGCTCTCTCTCTCCATTCCAGGTGCAACAGGTTGTGGAGAGCCTGCAGCAGTTGGGGCTACAGCCATCGGCTGCACAACCTGCCATGAGAACCATGTCGGCTTCCTGCCCTTCTCCCGTGCAAGCCATTCCTCTAGAGCAGCTAGTATATTGCTAAGGGACTTTAACTTAGCACCACATTGAATTCCTCCCCAAATGTGTTATGTGCGTGGCTGCCTTTCAAGGCCCTCCTGCTCATTCTGTTGAGTGGGACTCTGGATGTGTGCCCCACAGTCCTGCTCTGATACTGCCCCTGCTGTAGATCTTGCTGGGTCTACCAGAGATCCTTTTAGCAGAAGATATTATTATTATTATTATTATTATTATTATTATTATTATTATTATACCCTGCCCATCTGACTAGGTTGCCCCAGTCCCTCTGGGCGGCTTCCAACATATAGAAAAATGACAATAAAACATTACACATTAAAAAGCTTCCCTATACAGGGCTGCCTTCAGATGTCTTCTAAAGGCTCCTTGACATCTGATGGGAGGGCCTTCCACAGGGTGGGTGCCACTACCGAGATGGCCCTCTGGCCTGGTTCCCTGTAGCTTCACTTCTCACAGTAAGGGAACTGCCAGAAGGCCCTCGGTGTTGGATCACAGATGCTAGGGTCATTGTAGGGAACCTCAGGCCTGGGGGATGTGAAACACAAGAGCAATCAAGTACAACATCCCTAGAGTGGACATAGAAGGGGTGTCTGGACCAGCCAGTCAGAACTTCCTGTTTCTCCTGGGCTGGGACAGACTTCCTCTGCATGTGACTAGAGGTGGGCATGGCCTCACCTGTTCATAGGGCTGGCCACCATCTCTCTCTCTCTCTCTGACTACATTCGTCGAGGAAGCGAATTCTGTTTAGCCTAAGAGCCCTCTTGGCTTCTAGCCAAGAGAGGACAAAGGAGCTGTCTCCTTATGGGGTAGTTTCCAGGTGTATGTAACTTTTCTAAGCTAAGTCTGCCTTCTGGGATCCTGTTGTGAACAGAATGATGTGTGAGTAAACTCTTTTTATACTTTTATAGAAGACTGTTGTGTCTTATCTTTTATGAGGGAATAAAGGGGAAAATACCAGGACAGTTATTATAGAGGCTTTAGTGAGCCAAGGGGCCAATTGTGCCTTCCAGGTCCCTTGGGACTCTTTCTGGGCCATACCTCCTCCTCAGGAACCCCATACTGTACTCTGCACCCTCCTCAACTGCTTTTTGCCTGAGTGGAATGTATCCTTGAACTAGATCACTTCTGGGCCTGATTCAAGATGCTTGTGTTCGTGTTTAAAGCCCCCAAATATCAGGTGCTAATGTGGGCAGAGAGAGCCCTCTTGGTGGTTCCACCACCCTCACAAGATCAGGGTGATGGTGGTTCAGGAGAGGGCATTCCCTGTGGCAGCTACTGAGCTGGGGAACTCCCTCCCCACAGAGCTGCATCTTCCTTCTTCACCATACAAATGCTGAAGATGCACGTCTTTACCACAGCCTCTGACCCCTGAGATGTACATCTTTAGGTCCCACCCTGTTTATGTGATTGCATTCTTTGCTATTTATAAAATTGGTTTTAAATCATGCATTTTAAATTGTTGCAAACCACCCGGGGACCTTGGGTGAATGGCGGCCAATAAATTTAAAATATTTATCATCATCATCATCATCATGCACAACAACAGTCACAATGTCCCTTGTGTGCCTGGATAGAGGATGGAGGATAGCTTTTGCATAGCTAGAATGCAGCCCACTGTACCACGGCAAGAGTCACTACCCCCCTGCCCATTTTAATTTTTATTCTGCTTCTGGTTGGCCCACCCACCCCTTGCATATGTCCCACCAAAGGTTCCCCATCAGGGAATGAGACCCCCAGGCTGAAAAAGATTCCACATCTCTGTGCTGGGGACCAAAGCAAAGAAACTCTGCAGGCAATCCACGTACTCCACTGCTGAGATGTGAACCTTTCCGGCAGTGCAGATGCTGAGCTCAGAATGTCCCTTTGGTCTGACTCAGCATGTCAGTTCTTCTGGTTTTATATCCACTCTGTGTCCTGTTGTGGCAGCATCAGAAATCCAGATAATTAAGGAGCTGTGCTCATGGGTTCAGCTAATGGAAATTCTACTACTCTGTGTAGTCAATTATATAACATGATAGATAATCCATTGCCTCGGTGTCAGAGGCGTGTAATATTCTTAAGATTTCCCGGTTTAACAATTGTGTTTAGCTTGTAATTAAAAACCAATAGGGAACCAATTCTGATAGCTCCTTAGTTGGGGGAAGTGCCGTTTCATAATTGCACCGTACAATTATATTGACACACTAATTTAGTTATGATGAAGTAGGATGCGATTTGTTGTACAGTGGAAGGCAGAGGGAGTAATGGCTTTGGTGAGTTCATCTCGAAGGAAAAGGAAATTAAAAGTGCTGATACCCAGATTGCTGGAAGAGAATCCTGCTAACAAAGACACAATTACGATTGCACCGTCAGTTTTTCTTCCCACCAGCACTTCCGAGTGAAAAGCTGCAGCGCAGCCCATAATTCTAGACAATCACTGCTAAAAATAACCCTCAGCCCTGCTGGTTACAGCAGCTCCACAATATGCAAATACCGGGGCTCGTGCTGTGACTGTGAGGTGAACATTTTTAGCACACTGCAAATATTATCCTCCTCGGCTGTCAGTATCAAAGCGTGGGTCTTGCAGGCTGCTTGAGAGTGGTGCCTACTCGCAAGGTTAGGACTCTTGAGGTGGCTATCAGTCCCTGCAGGGATCTGGAGGCATGCAGACCCCAAATCCTTAGGCAGATGGACTGGTGCTGTGATCAGGGTAGGAGTTTAGGGGAGATGAAACAAAAGGAACATTTTGAAATGAAAACAAATGGGAAAGCAAAGTCACTCACACCCCTCTTTCCCATTCCTATTGAGACCTGATGAGTTACAGAGACCTTGAAAGCTGGGTACAAATGGCACAATAAAATTCCTCACCCTGTTGGTGGACAGAAATTTCACCAGATTTCTTTGCGGAGAGAGGATGAATGATCCAACAGTGTCTTGGGTGGCAGAGCTCACCATTAGCAGAGGAAGTAGCAGAGCATATTGTTTCCTAAGGTGATTTGTCTTTTGCTTCTGCAGCCGCATATGAAAGGAATGGACTGTAGCTCAATGTCAGAGCATCTGCTTTGCATGCAGAAGGTTGCTGGTTCAATCCCCAGCACCCCCAGGTAAGTCTGGGAATGCTTGCTTCCTGAAACCCCGGAGAGCTGCTGCCAATCAGCTGCTGACCATATTGACAGATGGACCAATAGCTGGTATAGGGCAGCTCCCTTGGTTGCTGTGATTATCCTCCAGCTTTGAGCCTGGCAAACTGTCGTTAGAGCAGCGCTGCAACTCCTGTTGCAGTACTGAAGCTCAGGAGAGGGGGGGGGATGTCTAAGATCACTTAATGAATACCTCAAGGTGAGATTTGAACAGGGACTTCTAAGTTAGTCACAGTGCACTACACAGATTCCTAAAACTTGCTGCCAGCACTTTTCTTTTTTTTAAAAAAAACATAGCTGGTTCAGATGACTGCATTGCCTCACTTGCTCTATGCTTCTTAATGAAAAAGGGATCTTAAAAGCCTTGGAAAGGCTGCGATCATACAATCATAGAACTGTGTACTTGGAAGTCAAACCATCTAGCTCAGTGTTGTCTACACTGACTGGCAGCATCTTCCCAGGGTTTCAAACAGGGGACCAGTCCAACCCAGAGATGCTGGGAATTGAACCTGGAACCTTCTGCCTGCAAGGCAGCTGCCCCTCCACTGAGCTGCGGCCCTTCCCTAAACTCCAACTGACAAACCAGCCCTAACATGCATGACTGAAGTGCTCTGTTTGGTGTCTCTCAAACACGACATTCTCTCACTAAATCGTTTTGACTGCCATGCTTCTTTCCTGAAATGCAATACCTGGAAGTAAATATTTTTCTACCTTTCCTGCTTCTTTCTGATGAGCCCTACCTGGAGATGCCAGAGATTGAACGTGGGACCTGTTGAACGCAAAGCAGATTGTTTGCCATTGAGCTATAGTTTCCTTCAGAGGGCTGCAGATAATATAGACAGTGGATACAAGTGAGAGACGTGGCCTTTTTTTGGAGAAGGAGGTTTGTATTTGAGAAATGCACCTATTACCACAGAGACCTATTGCTATGGTTTACTCTGGAAGATCAATTGGTTGGCTTGCATATTGCCTCTGCTCTGCTCCACTTGCAGTGTTAGCCCACCCCAGGAACAAATTGTCGAGGGCATCCAGTTCAGCTGAGATGTCAGCTAAGATGTTCGCTCTCCAGTCAGATGAATTAGAAACAGCTGGCACTTTCCTGTTTACTCCCTCTTGCTTCCTCCTGCAGATTCCCAAAGAAAAACAACTGGGGCTTGGCAGGAAAGGAAAGCACTTTCAATTATTATTTTTGGAAATAATGGCAGGAATCGGGGGAAAGTGACAGATTAGTTCTGTTTGCGAGAAGAATCGGCATGCAGAGGGAGAAATCTGCAAATTTCAGTTTCTCGTTTTCCCAAACTTAAATCCAGTTCTCTATGTTTCTGCAGAAAACTGCGATTTTCCTCATGAAAATTTGTCATATTTTCAGTGCAAATATCTTTTTACACATTTTTGTATACACTTTTGACTAATGTACGCATTTACTTTTATTTTTTGTTTGCATTTTTGCGGGAATGCCAACACAAGTAGACACAATGGAGACTTAAGAGAAAGTGGAGGGAATCAAGCCAATGATAAACAGGGGGAGAAGATGGGCACATGCACTTAGTTTTGGTTTCAGTAGTCTTCCCCAACCTATGAGGAATGTCAGATGTTGCTGGAACACCGCCATTAACAAAGACAGTGGTTTGACCACGTCAACAGATCCTTCTCCTTCAAAAACCCATAAAACCACAGACCTGGAGGAGACCCAAAGAGCTAGACCAAAATCCTACAACACAACTTAGTCTGGATCCAACCCTTTGTGGAGATAAATTTGACATGTCTGAGACAATATGAAACTCTTTTTTTGGCCATATAATATTTTATTAATTTTTAACATATAAAATAATCATAATCATCTCATTATTTTCCACATTTTATCCCTTTGGCTTTTTAAGGCCTTGACTTCCATCAAACCCTTCTTATGATTTTCTAACATTTATCTCTAATATCTATACTTCACTTTCTCAATCATTGATTTAAATTATTACAAAAACTTATCTCTAAATTCCAAATTACAACAACTCCCCCCCTTTTTTTTAACTGACAAAGCTTCTTGCAATCCTACGGTACCAACGTATTCATTTGAATGCAACTGTCTTTCAAATAGTCTGTGAATTTAGTCCAATCTTTGATGAACTTCTGGTCCCGCTGTTCTCGGATTCTTCCTGTCATTTTATCCAGTTCCGCATACTCCATCAATTTCACTATTCATTCTATTCTGGTCAGTAATTCTTCTGGTTTCCATTTTTTTAAAAAAAAAGAGAGAGAGAGAGAATGTGAAACTTGAGCCACTTTCTGGGTGCATGGGGTTTGCATTTGGGTGCAGGATAGCCTTCCCCAACCTGGCGCCCTGCAGAGGTTATGGATTGCAACTCCCATCAGGAGTATTCAAACATGCCCCCATGAAGGCATCCTGAGCAAGTTTGCAGATGACACCAAATTGGGAGGTGTGGCTAATACCCCAGAGGACAGGATCACACTTCAAAATGACCTTAACAGATTAGACAACTGGGCCAAAGCAAACAAGATGAATTTTAACAAGGAGAAATGTAAAGTACTACACTTGGACAAAAAAAAAATGAAAGGCACAAATACAGGATGGGAGACACCTGGCTTGAGAGCAGTGCATGTGAAAAGGATCTAGGAGTCTTGGTAGACCACAAACTTGACATGAGTCAGCAGTGTGATGCAGCAGCTAAAAAAGCCAATGCAATTCTGGGCTGCATCAATAGGAGTATAGCATCTAGATCAAGGGAAGTAATAGGACCACTGTATTCTGTTCTGGTCAGACCTCACCTGGAGTACTGTGTCCAGTTCTGGGCACCACAGTTCAAGAAGGATACAGACAAGCTGGAACGTGTCCAGAAGAGGGCAACCAAAATGGTCAAAGGCCTAGAAACGATGCCTTATGAGGAACGGATTAGGGAGCTGGGTATGTTTAGCCTGGAGGAGAGAAGGTTAAGGGGTGATATGATAGCCATGTTCAAATATATAAAAGGATGTCATATAGAGGAGGGAGAAAGGTTGTTTTCTGTTGCTCCAGAAAAGTGGACACGGAGCAATGGATTCAAACTACAAGAAAGAAGATTCCACCTAAACATTAGGAAGAACTTCCTGACAGTAAGAACTGTTCGGCAGTGGGATTTGCTACCAAGGAGTGTGGTGGAGTCTCCTTCTTTGGAGGTCTTTAAGCAGAGGCTTGACAGGCATACGTCAAGAATGCTTTGATGGTGTTTCCTGCTTGGCAGGGGGTTGGACTGGATGGCCCTTGTGGTCTCTTCCAACTATAATTCTATGATTCTAAGCCTGAATTGGTACAGTCCAGCAAAAGCTACACCTCTTGATTTTCCTGACTGTATGTATGTGTATGTCTTATTTCCAAGATGCAACATGCCTCTGTATTTCATCCAGAGAGCTATGCACTTGTGACTCTGCTGGCAAAGAGGAAAACAAAGGAGCATGGAGATTGTGGGCTTGATTGCTATTTGTGCCTTGATGTGTGTATTTTTTTCTTTTTCTAAAGTATGTCCCGGAGTGACTTTTCCAAGATCACACAAGAAGTCTTTGGCAGAGAACCGAAATAAAATCACTGTCTTTCTTTCTGAGCCTTTCACATTTCATTTACTGCCACTGCCTTGACATACCCCATTTGGCTTCTATCACTGTCTGTCAGGAATATTTGGCTTTTTAAAAGTCTGTGTTTGCTGTGAAGAAAAAAAGAATCTGTGGAAAGTTAATGGGGGGGGGAACACACATAGAGACAGATAGGAAAGGAGGTGTGTGTGTGTGTGTGTGTGTGTGTGTGTGTGTGTGTTGCTGATTCCTGACAACTAGAAATACGGATGGTTCTTTCCAAATATTGTGTTAAAAAGCGGAAAAACAACAAGTCCCAAACTGCCTTGCTGTCGGGTAAGGAAGCTGTTAGCTTTGACATATTTAGTTTCAGAGAAACTCTTGCACATTAATCTGTCCCAGCCTCACAGAGATTTCATGCTGCTTACAGTGCACAACTTCTTTTTAAAATTCATGCATTTTGGAAGAACTTTTAACAGAGGCCTTTAAATATGGTATGGATACTGATCTTTAGCTTTAAATTTGCTTGCAAGAGATCAAGGAAAAATATTCTCAAATAAAGGCCTCAGATGAATTTTAGGAACTCTACAAAGAATATCCGAGAGTCTTCAAATTATTAAATTGGCATTATTATTATTATTATTATTATTATTATTACTATTACTATTTTACAGACCCTGGCAGCGGCGTAGTGAGCCGCTGCGACACCCGGGGCGGCAAATTGTCGTGCACCCGGGTGGGGGGGCGCGATGTCGCTACGTAACGATGCACATGCGTCGTTACATGGCGGGGTATCGCTGCCCCTGCCACGACTCCAAAGCCATGTGCCTCCAGCTCTAAACTCCAGGTAAAAAGCCCACTCGGCGCGATGGGGGGGTGTGCCGCTTGGAGGCTGGAGGCTCGGCTTGGGAGTCGCAGGGGTGGGGGCGCCAAGTGGCACCCCCCCGAGTGGAACCCGGGGCGGACCGTCCCCATCGCCCCCCTTTGCTACGCCTCTGGACCCTGGGGTCAAAATGCAAAACAAAGCAAAGTGCAATGAAGCCCGTTGACTGCAACGAACAGAAGCATCTCCAGCTTTGTGTGGGATTGTGGGCTTTAACATTGGACACGAGAGTTCTGCGCATGAGCTTGTATTACAGCTGTCATAAGTGATGCAAATGCTCCTAGGACTGTAGCCCTAAGCATATGCACTTGGGAAAGCATCTCGCTGAAACAAGCCAGTGTAGCAGGGGTGGGGGTGGGGTGTGGGGTGTGGGTCAGGCGGTAGGTAAATGTTTATTTTGGTTTGAGCAAGACTGCAAGACACTTGACAAGAAAAGCAGGTGAATGCATAGCCGCAGGCTGCTGCCTCCTCTCTTGCTCTGACAAAAATAAGTAGGTGGTCAGGGAGACGATTTGCCGCAGGTTAAACATGAAACGTGAAATGAGAACTTTAATTGGAAACAAATTTCCTACCTGGAAGGGAAACTGACGCTGCGTGTGTGTAAACATAGGCAGAAAGTAGAGTCCTGAGGAGTCAAACCTGGTTGTTGCAAAGAAAGAGAAAGGTGATGTCTAGGAGACCTGTGAGCTCAACCACCCTATTCCTGACACGGCACACCCTTCCGTGGCACCATAATAATAATAATAATAATAATAATAATAATAATAATAATAATAATAATAAATTATTTATACCCCACCCATCTGGCTGGGCTTCCCCTGCCACTCTGGGCGGCTTCCAACAAACATTAAAATACATCAAATATCACAGATTAAAAACTTCCCGAAACAGGGCTGCCTTTAGGTATTTTCTAAATGTCAGGTAGTTGTTTATCTCTCTGACCTCTGATGGGAGGGTGTTCCACAGGGCGGGTGCCACTACCGAGAAGGCCCTTTCTGCCTGGTTCCCTGTAGCTTTGCTTCTCGCAGTGAGGGAACCGCCAGAAGGCCCTCGGTGCTGGACCTCAGTGTCTGGGCAGAACGATTAGGGTGGAGACGCTCCTTCAGGTATATTGGCCCGAGGCCGTTTAGGGCTTTAAAGGTCAGCACCAACACTTTGAATTGTGCTCGGAAACGTACTGGGAGCCAATGTAGGTCTTTCAAGACCAGTGTTATGTGGTCTTGGCGGCTGCTCCCAGTCACCAATCTGGCTGCTGCATTCTGGATTAGTTGGAGTTTCCGGGTCACCTTCAAAGGTAGCCCCACATAGAGCGCATTGCAGTAGTCCAAGCGAGAGATAACTAGAGCATGCACCACTCTGGCGAGGCAGTCTGCAGGCAGGTAGGGTCTCAGCCTGCGTACCAGATGGAGCTGATAGACAGCTGCCCTGGACACAAAATTGACCTGCGCCTCCATGGACAGCTGTGAGTCCAAAATGGCTCCCAGGCTGCGCATCTGGTCTTTCAGGGGCACAGTTACCCCGTTTAGGACCAGGGAGTCCTCCACACGCCTCCTGTCCCCCACAAACAGTACTTCTGTCTTGTCAGGATTCAATCTCAATCCGCCATCCATCCTCCAACTGCCTCCAGGCACTCCCACAGAGAAGGAATCCTGAGGGTCATCTAGTCCAACCCCTGGCAATAATAATACAATAATAATAATTATTTATCAGATCATTAGCTATTGTTATTTATTATTATTATTGGGAAGAATAGTGCCTGCATGTTTTGCCTCCAATCTTTGGTTCCATAAGGGCTGGATACTTCTTTCTTTCTTTCTTTCTTTCTTTCTTTCTTTCTTTCTTTCTTTCTTTCTTTCTTTCTTTCAAGATAGCTGGGAATCCTGACCAGCAGGAGAACAACCTATGCAGCAAGGTGTCTTGAGAGCAGTAACTCCAACTGAACCACCATAATCCATGCTTGCTCATCAGTCATCCCCTGACATCCATGCATTTACTGAACAGAGAAGCTACAGGCATGGAGGATCTAAATGCGATTTGGGTATGCAGGTGAACTAGAGTTCTGATCACGGGGAAAGGCTTTAGGCACACATTTTTGGGTTAAGATATGAACAGAGCCTTGGGAATGTGAGCTTCTATGTGCCTGTTGGATGTATGGCAGAGGCAATGACAGGGAAAGTGGGAAAAACTGGGACGCAGTGGTTAAGGCCAGATATGAACTCCAGGGAGCTGGCACTCCAGCTCTGCGGTATCCTATTTTGCTTGAAAACAGATCATTAGCTATTGTTATGCCAACCTCCGCCCCGCAGTCCCAAGGACTGTCAGAACTCCAGGGCCTCTCTCTTTTTCAGAGACCACCTGGCGCTCTCCTTGCTCTCACAAGCCCGGATCCTCTTGTCATCACCAGTCCCTCCTAATTATATGTGTTATTTTCTCAGTTAGGTACTCCTCATTACACTCCCACAACCCTTCTGCAATGTAGGTTCCCTGCCTAGTAAAATCCTATCCCAACTCCTTCAAGGTCGCCACGAGAGGTTTTCTGCCTGCAGACCTTCATCACAAGCTCCTGCTGCTTCTGTCCCCCACCCAATAAAGCTCCTTGCTACCTTTCCCCTTTGTCATTCCACCCTCCTTTAGTTTCTCTCACGCTTCTCCATGTCTTCTCCCCTGTCTACACTGGCCTGCTGTGGTTCCAGTCTTTTTCTCTGTGTCCAACTCTTCCACCTCCACATTTCTGACTCATCTCGACACTATCTGATTTCTCTTGCTAGGTTTGGAACTCTTCTGAGATGTCACTTCATCCTTTGGCTGTATATGTTCCTTAGCTGTGTCCTCAGCATGGCACCCCCTCCTCAAATCAGGTAGTCAATCCCATGTGCAGCTGTGGAGATGGCTCCTGGCAGCTGTGTTCCTATCAGGCTCTTTCCCAAAGGTGTGAAAGCTTCCAACTGGCTTTACACCAACCTTTGCCACCTGCTGCCCTCCAGATGTTTTGGACTATGTTGTTGTTTAGTCGTTTGGTCGTGTCCGACTCTTCGTGACCCCATGGACCAGGCACTCCTGTCTTCCACTGCCTCTCGCAGTTTGGTCAGACTCATGTTCGTAGCTTCGAGAACACTGTCCAACCATCTCGTCCTCTGTCGTCCCCTTCTCCTAGTGCCCTCAATCTTTCCCAACATCAGGGTCTTTTCCAGACAGGGAGTCTTCTCTTCTCATGAGGTGGCCAAAGTATTGGAGCCTCAGCTTCACGATCTGTCCTTCCAGTGAGCGCTCAGGGCTGATTTCCTTCAGAATGGATAGGTTTGATCTTCTTGCAGTCCATGGGACTCTCAAGAGTCTCCTCCAGCACCATAATTCAAAGGCATCAATTCGTTTTGGACTATAAGTTCTATCAACTTCCAACCAGCCAGCATGTCCAAAGAAGTCCAAAAGGTCACCAGGCTGGTGAAGTCTGCTTCACACACATACGGACAGGATTGGGCCCTCTCATACCCTCCAGCATTTCTCCAATGAAAATAGGGACGTCCTAAGGAAAAGTGGGGCATTCTGGGATCAAATCAGAAACCGGGACGGCTTCTCTAAATCAGGGACATCCATTGAAAATAGGGACACTTGGAGGGTCTGCCCTCTGTCTATGGCATATAGATACTTTTATGATATATTTGTCAGCAGCCCAGTAAATCACACAGAGTAAGCAAAGTTTAACACTTCCTTAGAAAAAAAAGATCTGCCCAGGGCTGCCCAATGAGCACAGCAACTCTTCTTCGATAGGTCTTGCCCCTATGAGGCAGTTGCAGAGATCAAAGGTCCCTGCCTTCACCTCTAAGTCCTCTCCTCTCCAGGATGTGGTCAGACCTCACCTGGAACACTGTGTCCAGTTCTGGGCACCACAGTTCAAGAAGGATACTGACAAGCTGGAACGTGTCCAGAAGAGGGCAACCAAAATGGTCAAAGGCCTGGAAACAATGCCTTTTGAGGAACGGCTTAGGGAGCTGGGTATGTTTAGCCTGGAAGAAGAGAAGGTTAAGGGGTGATATGATAGCCATGTTCAAATATATAAAAGGATGTCATATAGAGGAGGGAGAAAGGTTGTTTTCTGCTGCTCCAGAGAAGCGGACACGGAGCAATGGATTCAAGCTACAAGAAAGAAGATTCCACCTAAACATGAGGAAGAACTTCCTGACAGTAAGAGCTGTTCGACAGTGGAACTTGCTGCCAAGGAGTGTGGTGGAGTCTCCTTCTTTGGAGGTCTTTAAGGGGAGGCTTGACAGCCATCTGTCAGGAATGCTTTGATGGTGTTTCCTGCTTGGCAGGGGGTTGGACTGGATGGCCCTTGTGGTCTCTTCCAACTCTATGATTTCCCACGAGCAATCTGATCTGAGTGCCTGTCTTTTAAAAGGGAATCTAATGAGAATTTGGGAGCTGTTTATCGCCATGTCAGGATGAAAGAACTCACTTGCCCAAATGGCACTGTGCTACCCTTAGTATCATGTTTGCTCACATATTGAGATCACAACTGCAAAGGTGTTATTGCTCACAAGGAGTTCACAGGGTGGCCCTGGCTCTCAGATTCATGTCAGTGTAGAATTCAGCAGCTAGGACGACAAAACAGGAATTAGTCAGCTCTGCCTGCCTGCCTTGGCTCTTGCACCACTTCTCAGCCTTCCTCTCTACCAGCTTCAAGAGGCCCCAACCGCCACTATATCCTAAACCCTGGAGAAATGGGCCTCTCTCTTCCCTCTGGGCAACATAAGAACAATATTATGATGAAAAAAATTCCTTCCAGTAGCACCTTAGAGACCAACTAAGTTTGTCATTGGTATGAGCTTTCGTGTGCATGCACACTTCTTCAGATATTATGATGATGCATTTTCCAATTTGCAGCATTTTAAAATGCTAATAACATTTACAAAACACAAGCCCCCAAACCTCCCGGCCCAGTCTCCTTTATTGTACACTTTGGGCTTGAGAGATGCCTCCTCCCTGTGCTATTTTGACCTGTGTTTCCAAGATGAATATTGTAACACAGTGGCATTCACACCCTGTGCTTGGAGGTATTCAAATCGCAGCTGAGATTTTAGCTCTCTGGTGCATCTTGGCTTGGCGAGTGATTTCTCATCGTTTGGAAAGGGAGGCCTGAGGTTCATTCTCAGCTTATCACTGAGCTCAGAGAGGATACATTGGGATATAATGCATTTGCATAATGAGTCCTCTTGTTTTCTATTGCTTGTCTTTGATGGCATGCAGCTGTAGATTTTAAGCAACCATTCCCCCCCCCCCGCTGCACCCCACCCTGGCTCAGTTGCACCGCTGGGGTTCAATGGCCACCAGCTCTTTGCTGTGCAATATTTTCATGGTGGCTGAATTTGTTTGCAAATAACCTGAAAGGTTTCTTTTAAATTAGCCACAGAACGAGTATCACTGCTGGCTGTTCAAGTTGTCCTTTGTGCATATTTTAGACAAAGACCATGTTCCTAAATCTACACTGCATTAAATCCTGCATTGGGTTGCTTCACATATTACCTCGTACACCAGTCTTCCGCAGCATCAGTGATTGCCAACCTGGTGCCCATAGGTCACCAGTGTGCCTGATAATACTGCTTATGACACTGGTGAAAGGTGAAAATCTCCTTGAAAATCCACAATGCATGAGAGGTTGCTTCATCTTCTTCTTCCTCATTCAGGTAGTGTTGGTCTGACGCAGCAGAAATATATAAAAAAGTAAAAAAAAATTGTCTAGTAGCACCTTAGAGACCAACTAAGTTTGTTCTTGGTATGAGCTTTCATGTGCATGCACACTTCCTCAGTTCCTGTTTGCACTTGTCATCCTCTCCTACACTAAACAAACATGGCCCTCTCTACTAATTGTATTTCTATGGTCTGAGTATAGGCCTATCAACAATACAGTTCTTTGGGATTAGCCCCTTCTCTAGCAAGAATATGCATTTGTTAGGTTTGGCTGCTAATCTCCCACAATTCTCTCCTGCATCTGGATGCTGGGGAACTAAAAGTTAGCAGATGGAGCTTCTGCTGTGTCGGTGCTGCAGTGACGAGAGAAGCCATAGCTATTGAATGTTTCCATGTTAATCAGCTCTTAAAATCATAGAACTGAAGGGGGTCTTGTAAGTCAATCTAGTCCAGCTCCCTGATTGATGCAGGGAGTCTAAAGCTAGAACACTCCTAGTTGATGGCTGCCATGCTTGAAGACCTCCAGTGATAGAGAGCCCACCACCTCTCTAGGTCCTTGGTTCCATTGTCAAACTGCTCTTGCTGTGGAGACGTTTTACCTAATGTCCAACTAAAATGAAGACAGGGAATCTGTGGCCAGATAACATTGGACTACAGCTCCCATATTCCCTGATGACTGACCATGCCTGCTGGTGCTGATGGGAACTGAAGTCTAACAAAGTCTAGAGGGCCACAGGTACAAAAATCTACCCTCTGTAAAGTAGTTGGTTCAAAGCTGGCATTCCTGGCTTGCTAACTCACACACCTATGGTCTTATCCACTGGTATCCATGATTAAAACACAGTAAAAGGTAAAGGTAAAGGAACCCCTGACCATTAGGTCCAGTCGTGACCGACTCTGGGGTTGCGGCGCTCATCTCACATTATTGGCCGAGGGAGCTGGTGTACAGCTCCCGGATCATGTGGCCAGCATGACCAGAGCAGCACACGGAAACACCGTTTACCTTCCCGCTGTAGTGGTACCTATTCATCTTCTTGCACTTTGACGTGCTTTCGAACTGTTAGGTTGGCAGGAGCTGGGACCGAGCAATGGGAGCTCACCCTGTCGTGGGGATTTGAACCGCCGACCTTCTGATCGACAACCCCTAGGCTCAGTGGTTTAACCCACAGCAATTGTGGGGGCAAGGGAGATACATGCCTGGCTGAGGATGGCTTGGTCCACCCTATCTGGCGGTATTGTGAACTTCATAGGAACATAGGTATATTGAAAGCTGCCTTATTGGTGTTACGTATCTGCACTACTGACAGAGTTTCAGCCAGAGGATATTTCCAGCCTTACCTGGAGATGCCAGGATCTGAACCTGGGACGTTCAGCAAAACCTGGGACGTACATGCAAAGGAGGTACTATGCCGCTCAGCTACAGTTGTTCCCTGAAACCCAACTAACAAACCACTCCTAACATACATGACTAAAGCACCCTGTTATGTCTTTCACAATATTACTCACTAGATCCTTTTAGTGCCACCATTTCTTTCCTAAATGCCAAGACTTGGAAGTATAGGCTCCCCCTCCCTCCCCTCCTGCTTCTTTCTGACGTGCAACCATAATATTATGAATATATCAAAACAATGTGTTTCCCCTACTGCTAATCAAGCATACTTCTGCTATCTTTGAATAACACAACACAACACAAGTTTCTCATTTTAGACTGTGTCTATTCATTCTCTTTATAAACATGCACTAAGGAGAAAACTATTTTCTGAACATATGGCCGTTGTCTCTGTTTTGGATGGAAAAACGTCTGGCATTTTGCTGACATCACTGCATTGTGAGTCATTAGGAAGCTCTGTATAAACAGTGAGGTATTTTCATCAATTAGAAATAGCTGAAATATTTTTAATGCCGTCTATTAAAAAGGTACAGTGATTTATTATTGCTCAAACACTTATTCCTCAGGGGTCTTGATGCAGTTTCTTGGGCTTGGTATGTGCTTCGATGGGTCAAATGCAACCTTGGTGCCCAGCTTGGTGCCTCCCAGGTATTCTGGACCCCATATTTTGATTACCTTAGAGATAGCTCAGTCTGTAGAGCATGAGACTCTTAATCTCAGGGTCGTGGGTTCGAGCCCCGCACTGGGTGAAAGATTCCTCCATTGCAGAGAGTGGGACTAGGTGATACTTGTGGTCCCTTCTCACTCCACGATTCTAACGCCCATCAGTTGTGGAAATTGTACTTCAAAACATCTAGAATTTAGGAGGATGGTCTAGTGCAGGCATCTCCAAAATTTGGCCCTCCAGATGTTTTGGACTACAATTCCCATCATCCCTGACCACTGGTCCTCTTAGCTAGGGATCATGGGAGTTGTAGGCCAAAACATCTGGAGGGCCGCAGTTTGGGGTCTAGTGCCTGGAGATTAGACTTCCCCCCTGCACTTCCTAGTGTTGCAGAGGGACTTCTACTATAGCTTCCTACAGTTTAGTGGTAGATGCCAGGTACTAAACAAAATCCACATACAGCACCTCAAAATGAGTGCCAGATCTGCATGTCACTATGCGCATGACACAAGCCTCCATCCATGGTTGAGAGGTATATACCCAACATCCTTTTCTACACTTGGATCCCAGTCCAACAAGGGAAGTTTATGCTGAAGCCTGCCTTTTTGGTATTACCCTTACTAGATCAGGGTAAGAACACAAAAAGAGCCCCGTTGGATTTGGCCAAAGGCACATCGTGTCTGGCATCCTGTTTCCACAGTGGCCTACTGGAAACCCATGGGAAGCCTGCAAGCAGGGTGGTTGAGATTACTGATACTCCAGATGAGTCTGATAGATAGTAATCAATATTATCCAGGGTGATACTTTTGTTAATATACAGTTGTACCTCAGAAGTCGAACGGAATCCATTCTGGAAGTCCGTTTGACTTCTGAAACGTTCGGAAAACAAAGCGTGGCTTCTGATTGGCTGCAGGAAGCTCCTGCAGCCAATCGGAAGCCGGGGAAGCCTCGTTGGACGTTCGGCTTCCAAAAGAATGTTCGGAAACCAGAACACTCACTTCGGGTTTTCGATCATTTGGGAGCCAGGACGTTCGACTCCCAAGGTGTTCGGGAGCCAAGGTATGACTGTATGACCGCTTGCTTCCACTGGTGTTCTGATATTACTACTACTGTACTACTGTTAGTAGTGGTGTTAAAAATAGATACTATTTGGGTTGTTGCCAGATGAATGGTGCTTTAAACAAATGAAGAAATAATGGGGTGCATAATTGGCATAAAGGCTATAGTTTTGGAAGCAAGGGATATCCTACACAATAAGAGATGGTTGGCCGTCCTCCTCCAGATCAAAACATTGCCCTTGGAGCTGTGATTGTCACAGAGGTTGGCTTCCTCTCTGCATGTTATTTTTGCTTTAATACTTTTGCCTACCCTTTGTGATTACTTTGTTGCAGTATTTGTGGAGGACAGCTTTCTTGCATTACTGCTGTTTTCCCTGAAATTAGGCTCCTAGAATCAGCTCACCATTGTATTACCCTAATTGTTATTTTGGAAGGAACCTGGGTACGTTTTGTACGGTACTTGCTCAAAATGCCAGAAGGAAGGATAATGGCAATCTATTAATTAATTTCTCTCCCCCCCCCCACAAAAAAGAACCCTCACAGAATTTAAAGAAAAAAAATGAAAATATATGAACAACCTCCCAATATCAATGCTGGCAGTGGGGTTCACAATAGCAGTTTGTGCGGAAAAGGGAAAAATAAAATAAAAATAAAACTCTCTCTCCAAATGTAGGATACTACTTTCTTTTTATGCTAATTAAGCATGACTTCACTCTCAGCACAATCAAGACTATTCAAAGTTTCACAAAGACCCGTCAAAGGAGATGATGAGCAAAAAGCAATGTTGGTATTTACTTTAAGAACATCCTGGCTTGGTCTTCCACTCAACAATTTCATTTGATCCTTTGCATTGGCAGAAATGCCCTGTCATCATTAAAACCGTCTCTATGATTACATTAGATGCCTTCTCCCCCCCCCCTCCATTCTGTTTATTGCTAAGCTGAAGAGGGACCCAAATGTACAATGCAAACTTTCAGCTTGGGATAAAAATATGTATTACCAAGGGCAACATATTCCAATTTGGACAATCTGGAAGTCAAAATGAAAGGTTTGGTGCTGCGTCATTCTCCCTGACGGCCTCATTTAGGTGGGACTAAACTGTAATGGATTATCAAGCCATATACTGTATAGCAGGGTCCCCAAACTACGGCCCCCGGGCCGGATGCGGCCCAATTGGCCTCCCAATCCAGCCCGCGACGACCGCTGCCGCCGCCCGCTCTTACGGCGCGCGGCGCGGCGACGATCTTCAAAATCGGCAAAAAATCGCCGAAAATCCTTTGTGCGCATGCGTATGGGCCTTTCCCGACCCAGAAGAGGTCATTTCCGGTGCACTTCCGGGTCGGGGGAGGCCCATACACATGTGCACAAGCGATTTTCGGCGATTTTCCCCGATTGTGTGCGTGTGCGCATGCGCACGGGCGCGCACTCCCCCACCCTCCGGCCCGCTGCGCGCCCACTCCCCTGCCCTCCGGCCCGCCGCGCGGTCGGCGCAGCGGGCACCGGCCCGAAGCCCGGTAAGTCTGGGGACCCCTGCTGTATAGTGTAGCCGAATCATAAAAGATTGGCCTGCCACTCACTTTTGTGGGATGGGTGCTGCAAGTCAAGTCCAAAATCCAATCTGGTGTTACTGTGCTATGTACTTTACACAACAGGTGAAGGCCGTGGTCATACCTGCCAAGTCTCCCGCTGAAAAATGCGGGATCAGCAGAGGAGAGGCACCGTAAATTGCATAGAAGCAACTTCCGGGGCCGCTCTTCCCATGTGTGGGCACCAGAAATCGGGCAGAGCGGCACCGGAAGTCGCTTCTACGCATGCCCAGTGGCCATCTTGGTGGTGGCCGCATGGTGGCGGTCATCTTGGTGCAGTCAGCAATTCATAGAGTTCAAAATACTTTTTTAAAGTTACAAAATTGATCAGACATGTCTGTTGAGCAATAGCTTGATGTTGGTTGATGAAGACAGAGAAACCAGTAGGAGAACACTTCAATCTCCCAGTCTTACTACAAAAGAATTTCAGAAATAGACTGGAAAGAGAAGTTGCTGAATTGCAACTTATCAACAAGCTTAAAACCATGGAGAGACCTGGTTTGAACAGAGACGTTGGATTCTTATCTCATTATACATGATAAGATAAGATAAGATAAGATATCTTTATTGTCATCGTCCCCTTGCGGGAACAACGAAATTACTCGGTTGCTACATCCACTCAGATAAAGCGTTCCGCATAATCCAAAATTACAAAACCTAATTAAAAACAGTAAATATAATACAAATAACAAATAAAATAAGATGACTTATTTTAAATAAGATAAAGCGATCTTCAGTCATCTCACCCCTTGCTTTTTCATGCAAGACCATTTGCAGTCGTTTACAGTCGTCAACAGCTATCAGTCAGTCAATCACCCATACCCCTCCCCACCCTTTCTCTACATATAAGCGTCTGGGGACTTCTATTTCAGTGTATCTGAAGGAGTGTGCATGCACACGAAAGCTCATACCAAAATAAAGAACTTAGTTGGTCTTTAAGGTGCTGCTGGAAGGAATTTTTTTATGTTGGTTGATGAAGTTCATCTTGGGCTTCCCCACTCGGTGCTGCAGCAGAGACCTAGAGAGCAGTGGGACTAATTTGGTCTTCATCCAACTCACTGTTGTACTTATTTTTCTCCTGCTCCAAACCTGTGATGGCCACTAACTTGGATGGCTTTAGAAAAGGATTATACAAGTTATTGGAGGGAAAGGCCATCAGTGACTACTAGCCTTGATGGCTATGCTCTGTCTCCAGGGTTGGAGGCAGTATGCTTCTGAACATTGGTTGCTGGGAACCACAGGAGGTGAGTGTGATCTTGTGCTGAGGTCCTGTTTCCTACAGGCATCTGCCTGGACACTGTGAGAACAGGATGCCAGACTAAATGGGCCATTGGGCTGATCCAGCAGGCTCTTCTCATGTTAACCTACAACCCATCAGGGACATGATATCACCTGACCACTCCATGTAAGCTGATGGTTTACAGCTTGCGCCCAGAAAGAGAAGCTCTGGGCCGTTGATCCGGGATAACACATCTCCAGGAATGACCTCGGTATCCGTGGATTGTGTAAACAAGCCCACAGTGGAGCTTGGCAAGACATCAGAAGAGGAAGGTAGGACATGGAAAAACATGTTATTTCTGTGAAGTCTTTTATATCCCTTGACTCAGGCGGGCGATTTTGCTATTTAGCTCTTGTCTGAAAGCAAAAAAAAAAAAATCCTAACACTCCCAAGAAAGAATGCTGAAGAGCGTTTTAGATTCCAGGAATAAGAAAAGACGCAGCGTTGAAGCTGTTGAGATCTGTCACTTCTCCGTGATCACTGTGAAGTTTTTAGTCCCTGCAGGACTGAACCTGTAAACCGTAAAGCAGTCTGAGGGGCTAGCAACATGTGACCTGCAGGTTGAAGCTGGATCTTTTCCCCCTTTATCTTTGTCTATTTTATGGAAGGTACAGGTGGGTGTGTCCTCATTTGGCAGCTCATGTTGCTTCACAGACTGATGTTTTAACCTCAGTTGAGGTAGGTTTCACAGGGGTGTGGTGGTGTTGAGGGGAACCAATCTGATGTCTCTCGAGCTGTGAAATTTTGCAGTTTCAAGGGGTAAGTGGATCTTACCTCATTTCAAAATATGTCATTCAAGCTGATAACAAAAGAAAGCTAAAAATGGGAAGCAAACGGCCTTGGCACAGAAAGAGCCCCCTTTTTTGTTGCTTATTCAAAGGTTTATTGGCACTGATGACTTAAAAAGAAATAAAAAAGCAGGTTTGTTATGATGATAACACACTGTGTTGCTAGGCAGGCTTGTGAATTCTGTCTTCAGATTATTTTTTTAATGATCAGAATGCTCAAGTTTGAACATAAAGACATAGTTCAGGGATACAGCACATGCCCATAGCCCCAGGATCAGAGAATGTAAGGTCCCACCTTTACATTTAAAGCAGTATCATACCACTTTGATAGCTCATGGCTTCCCTCAAAGAATCCAGGGAACTGTGGTTTGTTAAGGCTACTGAGAGTTGTTAGGAGGAGACCCCCCCATTGAGCCACAATGCTTAGTGTTCCCTGGGAAGAGATGCTGATTTTTAAACTACTCTGAGAACTGTAGGCCCAGGTTTTTAGGATTTCCCCCCAAACTTTGACACATAGCATCAATTATAACCCCCCCCCCAAGATAAGCACTTCCCCTCCATCCTGTGGAATGCCCTCCCATCAGATGTCAAAGAGAAAAACAACTACCAGACTTTTAGAAGACATTTTAATATTCTGTTGTAAGCTGCCCAGAGTGGCTGGGGAAACCCAGCCAGATGGGTGGGGTATAAAATTATTATTATTATTATTATTATTATTATTATTATTATTATTATTATTATTATTATTATCCTTCTGTGGTTTCCATATCTTTTGGGGAAACCCTTAAATGGAATGAATGAATGAATGAATAAAGAAAGAAAGAAAGAAAGAAAGAAAGAGGACTGCAGCCCCGTGAGGGGAATAGGAGTCTCCTAACCATTCTTAGCACAACAAACTTTCCAGGATTCCTTGGGGGAAGCTACGTCTATTTTAAAGTGGGTATAAGACTGCTTCAAATGCATAGCGCAGGTGGGACCAAAGAGCTGGAAGGGACCCATAGCCAATTAATCATTAATTGGATAGATGAACCAAAAGTTCAGATTTGACATAAGAATATAAGGAGAAACCTGCTGTTTGAACAGTGCTCTACCAATGGGAAGAACTTGAGAAGAAGAAGAGTTTGGATTTGATATCCCGCTTTATCACTACCCGAAGGAGTCTCAAAGCGGCTAACAATCTCCTTTCCCCTCCTCCCCCACAACAGACACCCTGTGAGGTGGGTGGGGCTGAGAGACTTCAGAGAAGTGTGACTAGCCCAAGGTCACCCAGCAGCTGCATGTGGAGGAGTGGAGACACGAACCCGGTTCCCCAGATTACGAGTCTACTGCTCTTAACCACTACACCACACTGGAAGGACACAATGGCAACAGCCCCCCTCCTGCTCATGATCCCCAGTATACCACCTCTGATGGTGGAAGGAGAACATAGCCATGGATCTGTCTAACCTACTTTTTAAGCTTGAGCCACTTTGTCAAACTGGACCAGCATTTTAACAGGGGGAAGCTAATTATTTCCGTCCATTTATAAGCAGGGCATGAAGCAGTGGCATCTGGTTCCTGTTGTGACTGCTAGGTTAGGAGGCAGGGAGCCTAAACAGTAGGTGGAGCCAGAGTCAATGGCAAGCGGAGAGAACTAGTTCTAGTTTTGTCCCCATCATCTTCCCTGCTCAGTTCTTCAAGGATAAAAACCGAGACCAAGGAGGAAGAGGAGGAGGAGGAAACTGACCGGCAGGGCCAACCCCTGGATTGGTTTTAAATAGGGTGAGAGGGAGGTGGAGGCTAGCTGAGGGCAGGTTGGGGTTGGCCAGGCAGCGCTTCATTTGTCCTCATGGACCAATCTCCACTGGTATGGAAGTGATGGCCTGCTACTATTGTTGCAGTGTCTAGTAGTAGTACATTTCATTTTCCATTGAGCTATCATGGCCAGTGACCACTAACAGACCTGCCCTCCCCAAATTTGGCACATCAAAGATTACAGCCATCACCACATCCTGTGGCCATGAGATCCAAGCATTGCTCAATGAAGTAATTCCCTTTGTGAGTCCACAAAAACTTGCTCAGCTTTGTTTACTTTGTTAGAATATTATTTGGGAGGGAGGAAAATGTTCCCCTTTAATTTTAAATATTTTAATGTATGTAAAGGTAAAGGTAAAAGGACCCCTGACCATCAGGTCCAGTCGCGGACGTCTCTGGGGTTGCGGCGCTCAGCTCGCTTTACTAGCCGAGGGAGCCGGCGTACAGCGTCCGGGTCATGTGGCCAGCATGACTAAGCCACCTCTGGCGAACCAGAGCAGCACACGGAAACGCCGTTTACCTTCCCGCCGGACTGGTACCTATTGATCTACTTGCACTTTGTGCTTTCAAATGGCTAGGTTGGCAGGAGCAGCGACCAAGCAACAGGAGCTCACCCCGTTGCGGGGATTCGAACCGCCAACCTTCTGATCGGCAAGCCCTAGGCTGTGTGGTTTAACCCACAGCGCCACCTGCGTTGTAATGTATGTACAGTGCATTAAATGCAAGAGTTGCCATACAAATATGGCTAGCCAAGCCTTGGTTCATTCAGTGGTGTGGCATAACGGGGCTCTTCCCTTCTCCCAGAGCAGAGGTGTGGGATGATATGTGACTGGGGTATAACATTCTCTTTTGCAAGCGGTTACATTTTAGTGGATGGGCCTCTGCACTGGTGACATTCCTGGTGGATTGTGGCCCATGAGTGTGATATTGTTCCTTTATTTCAATAAAAGCGATTTCTCTTTCTGAAAATGACAGGAATTAAAACTGATGGCGTGTTAGTGACTATCTACAATTATTCAGGATATGATGATGGTGTTAGCATCATTCTTCAGCCAATCTAGACAAGTTTATGAAATTGTCTAAGAGGCAGAATTTTTCTCATATGCGTCAACATGCATATCAGCTTAATCACAGACTTTTGTAGACATTGCAAAACATTCCTCATAATTTTGGCAGACAAATGGAGCACAACAAACAGCAAAAAGCATTTGTTCACAAGGTGGGCTTTTTTTTTTGATGGACTATAAGAGTATAATAATAAATATGAATTTATTTATATATTTTTAGCAACTGGACTTCATTTTCCTATTGTATTCCCAGAGGAGAGAAATTCCCCTGAAAGGGAAGAGTCAGTATTTCTCAAATAACATCATGTTACAAACTTCCTTCATTCACTGGCCTGTTTCCTATAGGCCTTCTCACTGTCCAATGTCATATTAAAAATTTCCTTCTTTCCTTTTTCCTCCCTATTTCCCACCCTCCCCAATTTAGCTATCATTGAAGCTATCAAGGAAGTAAGAGGGTATTTAAGGCTGGAGTACATGTTTACATGGAAGTAAGACCTGTTGAAAACAATGGGACTGACTTTTAAGTAGACATAGATTGCACTGTAAATTCAATTTTATGCCTTGAGCACTATTCATGAAAAGTAAAGTTTATTTGCTTATAGCACTCAGGGCTTGCGAACAAGACACCAAACTGGGCTTCAGCCACCTGTGGCCTAAACTAAAGAAATACTTGGGTAGTGTTGTTTTTTTGATTAAAAATGAAGTTTTCATAAAAGGCATGAGTGTGAAAATATATTCACTGTGTAGATAGTGTCATTATACAGACCCTCCAAGTACCTCTATTTTCCAGGAACAATCCTGGATTTACAGAAGCCATCCCAGTTTCTGATTTGATCCCAGAATGTCCCTATTTTCCATAGGATATCCCTATTTTCCTCTGAGAAATGTTGGAGGGTATGAAGTTATTTGAACCCTGAGCTACCTGAAGGCAACCTGGTATAGGAAGGTTTTTAATTTTTTAAAAAATGTTTTATGTTTTTATATGTGTTTGAAGCTGCCCAGAATGGCTGGGGCAACCCAGTCAGAAGGGTGGAGTATTGTTGTTGTTGTTGTTGTTGTTGTTGTTGTTGTTGTTGTTGTTGTTGTTATTATTATTAGATAGGACACCCTTATTTTATTTTAAGAAATGTTGGAGGGTGTGCATTATATAGTTTAGTCATTAGGTTTCACTGAACTTAGTTGTATCTTAGTGGAAACTTTCCTACTTTTCCTACTTTTACGGTTCTGCTCTTATTACTAAAAGAGACAATAAAGTCTCTTAGGGAGAGCCATTCATCACCGCATCTCTAGAACAATAAATCCTAATAATTTACAGAATAGGTTTCTCTCATTCTATTCTAGAGTGGGCTCTGGACCGGCCGCTTACTGCTCAAAATATTGCTTGGCTTGTTCTCTTCTGATCCATTTCAGCAAATCTCATAAGATTTTACAACATACAGTACAGGGAAACACATTTGCAAACCCAATTACCCATTGAGCCATAGTTTTTCCTTATGTCAACAGGCTTTCAGTTGCAGGGGGGCGGTGCTTGACCTCTAAGGCTGGGGAAATTATCCCTTTCTCCCTCCCTCCAAATACTTGTGCCCAGTGGGAGGGGGCAGTGCCTGGCCTGCCTTTTTAAACAGTGCCTCTGATCCTGGCCTTTAAGCCAAGGAAACCTGTGTTGACAAAAAGGCAAAACAGAGCAGGATGTTCCACAAAGGGAGGGTCAATGAAGCCGCGAAGGGCAGCAGCAGAAATCCTGGCTCCCTGGGGCCCTGGGTGCCCGAGCACCTGCAAAATTCCCCATTAAGGGACTGGGCACCCACAAATTTCGGCACCAGGGCCATGCACACCACATGACACCCACGGTCACGGGGCCAAGCTGGCACTCCTGGTCAGCAGCCAGACATATCTTCCAGAGTCATGAACTATGTGTGCTGTTTGGGTGGCTATGCATCCTCCTTTACAGAGGACAGTTTGCTGTCTGAAGGGTTGTTAGAGGACAGTTCTCTACTTGACATTGTCTTCTGCTTGAAGAAGCAGAACAAGGGAGGAAATGGGCCTTGAATTTTCCAAACAGCAGGTGGACAGGAGACTGAACACACACATAGAGCACCTGCCCTGAGTCTTCCCTGCTTTTATGAGATGTATTGCAGTTTTAGGGACACGGGTGGCACTGTGGTCTAAACCACTGAACCTCTTGGGCTTGCCAATCAGAAGGTCGGCGGTTCGAATCCCTGCCACAGGGTGAGCTCCCGTTGTTCAGTCCCAGCTCCTGCCCACCTAGCAATTCAGAAGCACATCAAAGTGCAAGTAGATAAATAGGGACCGCTACAGCAGGAAGGTAAACGGCGTTTCCGTGCGCTGCTCTGGTTCGCCAGAAGCGGCTTAGTCATGCTGGCCATATGACCTGGAAGCTATATGCCGGCTCCCTCGGCCAGTAAAGCGAGATGAGCGCTGCAACCCCAGAGTCGCCCGCTACTCGACTTAATGGTCAGGGGTCCCTTTATCTTTACCTTTATTGTAGTTCTATTTCGATTTCCTCATTTGTTTCTAAATTTGCATCAATACATATAAATTAGCATACACAATTTTAATGCAAACCTGTGTCCCCCTCCTCCCTTTTTTGAGGAGGTAAGGGTGATACATCGCCCCATGGATCCTGAAGACTCAAGAATTCATGTTAGTTTTGAAGGTAACGAACACTTTCACAACATGTGACACAATAACTACCATAAATCCTCTGATTTAATAACCATTGAGCAGGTTGTTTCATTTAATTTAATTTCCTCCCTATTTAAATTATTCAAGGGATTTTTCCCCGTTTTCTCTTTCCGCTTGTGAAGTGTTGCCCTGTTTCTAATTCACACTGACTTTCTTTAAAAACGTTCACACTTTTTTTTTAATGCTTTCTGCTATTCTTGCCTAATTAGTATTTTATCTCTGATTACTTCCAAGGCATTTGATTATCTGAAGACACTCTTTTCCTGCACAGCAAGATCCTTTCTCTGCTTGAGAAAAGTTACTTTGAATATACTAGGGGCGAGTGGCGGTGGCAGTCAATGCGAAAATAAAAACCCCTTTTCGTGGGAGGAAAACTCCTTTACAACTTAATAAGGTCTATTGAAAAATCCTCATCAAATCTGACACCTTCGTATGATATTATAATATTATCAGCACTCTATTTCTTCAGGGCTTCTTCAAACTACTCATTTAATCTTTTTCTTTTTTTAATGCAATTGCATTTATAGCCTTTACAGCTTCTCTGCTGCTGTTCTCGTTGCAAGTGAAGAAAACCCACAAAGCCTTCCAGACTTTCTGGAGACCTCTTCATAAGGCATACTTGAAGTATGTGTGTGTTTGAGTGAGTATTTATGTTCAATTGGATGTCCTCTCACCAAACAGCAGAAATTTTACCCCAGGCGAAGATTAGAAACACTGGCATTATTTCAGCAACTAACAGGAGCTTTGTCATAGAGCCAGTGCTTAAAAACACACTTTCCCCTGCTTTTGAACAGGTTTTTATAATTATAAGTTCTTCAATAGTATCTTGCTTTGTTTATTCAGGTGATCATTTTAATAGAAATGATGCTATACCTTAGTTTGTTATTTTTTTAGATTTTTTTTATTAAAAAGCTAAGGCTGCAATCCTATCCATCTACCAGAGAGTAAAGTTGCTTGAACTGAATGGAACTGAATAGACATTTATAAGATTGGGACTAGGCAGTTAAGTTATAACTAACTAGTCCCATAGATTTTAATGAAACCTAGGTTCAGCTAGCTTGGTCTGGGTCCAACCAACAGTTTGTGTCCAAGTCTCAAAATGTAGTTAACATTTTCCTTTTTTTTCTAATGCTCTAACCTCTGGGTTGGCTGCTGACGTCGATCTTCTTTTTCTTATCAATATAGGGGGATTTGTGGAACTTTGCCCTATACCCTGTTGGGCAGGCAACAGCAGGGTTATGCCATTTAAGTGACTTTGCTAGCATGCCCATTAGGCTCCCCCCGGTGCAGATTGCTGGGAAGATATTGACATATGATCTGGAGCAGTTATGTTCTACCCCCTCCATGCTTCTGTTATGTTTGTTGCCTTTGCGCTTAGAATAGTAATAGGCATTTCGGCTAGCACTAGTGCAAGACCATGGATTTAAATGGGTATGTTTCTGCACCACCAGACATGGTTCTCAGACCCAATGCAGACACCACCATCAATTGCAAGCATCAATGTGGCTATACAGGTTCATATTTTATTTCTTCCATGTGACTGCATCCTTGGGCCACTTTGTATGGAGGTTTTAAGAGCATGTGCATCTGTCTTAAAAACACACAGTTGTCACACAATTAAGCTTTAAAGTCCCCTTAGGTGACTGCTGGTCATTTGTTTCCACCCAAAGTTTGGCTAGCTTCAGAAAATTAGAAATATTTGTCTTCTCAGAATTTTGTCATGTTTGTGATGGTTTGTTCTGCATGTGCGTTTCGCAAATGTTTTGCTTTGCATACCACTGACACTAAGCCGTCTTTAATTATTATAAACAGGAAAGTGAAGACAAGAAGGAACATATTTTCTATTACTCTTTCACTAGTTTTTGCAACATCAAATAGCATTTTTTTAAATAAAAAAGATGGAAAATTCTATCACAGCAAAGGCCTACTATTTCTTCTTTGTCCTGAGCAAAGCTTGAGATGTAATGTCTGTGTTTTCCCATAGGAATGCATTGAAATTTCTGTTTTTGCCCATACGAACGCATTAATTAAATTTCAATGCATTCCTATGGGAAACCGCGATTCGCAAGACAAATTTTTCACAAAATGAATTTGTCTTGCGAGTCACCATCAGATTGCAAGACACATTCATCTTGCGAAAAATTAGTCTTGCAGGGCATTCGTCTTGCGAGGTACCACTGTAGATCATTTAGATTATTTGTGCGGGGAGGGGAAACTACAAGTAGGATGAGTCCAGCTCTACTTTGAAGCAAGTTTTTAGTGACTGCTATTTAATAGTTGAAAGGCACAGTGTAAAATTGGATACAAAATGTAGTTTATGAAGACAGTTACTATTATTAGGTGTGACAGTGAGAAAGTATTATCCATCATCTACATATTTTATATCCCTGATCACTATTTATGCCAAATTTTATTACATCCAGTATACAGCACAGACCCAAGATATGACTCACGGTTTTACGATGCCAGTTTTTTTTAATTCTCCAAATTATGGCTTTGTCCAATCTCCTCCTTCATAACAATATGGTCCTGCTGCAAAACCATTGCAAATGCATTGGAGAGCCATTGAATTATACCTTTGTTTCTAATAAGAGGTTTAACATTGTCTTTGTTCTTAAATATAATTTTTTCTGCAGGTGCTCATATATATATGACGGTAGACACAGACTACAAAGAGGATATAGATCTACTGAAGTGATTAGACTCTCTTTAATTATAATTTTTTTTCTCATAATTTTTGCCCATTCCCCCAAGAGTGATTTGATTTATACTCTACAGAAGTCTTCAGTGGATTGATTCATGTTTAAAAACATAGCCTCCTATAATGGGATTTTCCAGAAACACAAACTCCACAAGGAAGTTATTGATTTACTGTAAACTACAGACCTTTCCTTAAAGAGCAGTGCACGTAAAGTTGACGGGCAGCTAGTTTTGCCCAATTATAAGGTGAGAGAAGTTACTGCCACAGAGAGATTCTGACACTTTGAAAAAAATTAGGTGTGGCTGCTCTGACAACTTGGTTGGTATGCAAGAGCTCCAGCTTGCCTGTTTATTGACATTGCTCTCCTCACATGACAAAAAAAAGAAAAGGGATTTGGAGGGAATGTGGCGGGGAAAAAAGAAGCAAACTCAGCCCACAGGGTCTTGTTACAGAGTTCTTCTCATCATCAGCTGGAATTGAAAGTTCGAGGAGAGGAGGCACCAAAGGTGAGATGGTGGAGAGTGATGGTTCTCAGCAGAACCCGGGCAGTGGCCCTGCTTCCCTTCTCTCGCCCTGCTATAGCACGACAGAATGGCTGCTGTCAGTTGAGATGGAGAAGGCCCAGTGGAGCTAATGGCAGGCAGCCCTGCTTCCCTTCTCTCCTTCTTCTGCAACCAGATGGGAAAGCAGCTGCCAGGTGATGGACGGAAGCAACCTAGGGAGGTGGTTTCTCAGCAGAAGAGAGCATCATCCCATAAAGACATTTGATTGGCTGTGTGGCACAGGGATGGCACCCCTTTCCCTGCATGGCCACAGATGAGATGGGCTCGCTCATCTGTCTGAATCATCATCATCATCATCATCATCATCATCATCATCATCATCATCATCATTTATTTATACCCCGCCCATCCGGCTGGGTTCTCCCAGTCACTCTGGGCGACTCATTCATTCATTCATTTATTCATAAAGGTAAAGGTAAAGGGGCCCCTGACCATCAGGTCCAGTCGTGTCCGACTCTTGGGTTGCGGCGCTCATCTCGCTCTATAGGCCGAGGGAGCCGGCGTTTGTCCGCAGACAGCTTCCGGGTCATGTGGCCAGCATGACAAAGCTGCTTCTGGCGAACCAGAGCAGCGCACGGAAACGCCGTTTACCTTCCCGCCGGAGCGGTCCCTATTTATCTACTTGCACTTTGATGTGCTTCCGAACTGCTAGGTTGGCAGGAGCTGGGACCGAGCAACGGGAGCTCACCCCGTTGCAGGGATTCGAACTGCCAACCTTCTGATCAGCAAGCCCTAGACTCTGTGGTTTAACCCACAGCGCCACCTGGGTCATCATTTTATTTGTATGCCGCCTTTCCATAGTTAAAACAATGCTCAAGGCAGCTTACAACATGACAAGATTTACATAATTACCAACACAACAAAAGTCATAAACAATAAATAAAACACATCAAAAAGTACACAACCAAATGGAAAGCCCACATGAATCATAAAATCTAAAACTAAGAATATAGCATTAATATCAACACAATTTAAAATGATATACATACAAAAATATAAGCGGTTTAAAAACAAAACAAAAACAGAGCCCTCTCTGTTCAGCAGCAGCGGCAGCAGTCCTTTATGCAGCCTGTCAGGCCCCGCCCCAAGCCAGGTGAAGAGAAGCAGGGCAGGGCAGGACTCCCAACAGAATATTAAAAACACGACAAAACATCAAACATTGAAAACCTCCCTAAACAGGGCTGCCTTCGGATGTCTTCTAAAAGTCAGATACAGTCATACCTCATGTTGCATCTGCTTCAGGTTGCATCTTTTCAGCTTGCAAACGCGGCAAACCCAGAAGTATTTACTTCCGGGTTTCGCTGCGCGTGCAAGCACAAAGGTGTTCTGCGTGCTTCGCACGTGCGCGGAAGCGCTGCTCTGGTTGCGGACTTTTCAGGGTGTGAACAACACCCTGGAACGGATCGTGTCCACAACCAGAGGTACCACTGTAGTTGTTTATTTCCTTGACATCTGATGGGAGGGTGTTGCACAGGGTGGGTGCCACTACCAAGAAGGCCCTCTGCCTGGTTCCCTGTAACCTCACTTCTTGCAGTGTGGGAACTGCCAGAATGCCCTCAGAGCTGGACCTCAGTGTCCGGACTGAACAATGGGGGTGGAGACGCTCCTTCAGGTATACTGGGCCGAGGATATATTGGCACACTTGCCCTCAGCTCCTCTTCTGGCTTGGTTATCATTTCAAGGAAAACAGGGAAAAGGCAAGGGGTGGTGAAATTTTGGCCCTCCAGGTGTTGGCAGACCATGAGTCTCAACACCACCAACTATTGGCCGTGCTAGCTGTGGAGTTTCACAACACCAGGTGAGCCACAAGTCTGTCACCTGTGGGTTAGGAAAGAAGTCAACAATGCTTAGTTCTCATTGCTTCTTGAGAATTCTAAAATGGGGTTGTGAACTCAAAGGCATTTGTTCTCCAATTAGAAGGCGACCATGTGAACCAGCCCTGTACAGCTCTGATAGTACACCTAATGTTCTGCACCAGAGTGCAGGAAGCCCCTGTAACCAGCAAAATTATAAAAAGTGAGAGGTATTTAAAATGAAGCAAATTATGCTGTACACAACCCAAAATAACCAGTCAGCTAGTCAAGACAGAAAGTTATTCTTCTCAGAGAGGCACACCCATCTACCTACGGCGGAGCTCTCTCTTTAAAGGATCAAAATATGTTAGTGGAATCAGATCCCTATCTTACCGAATAACAAGCAATGGAACAACAGATTCCTGGTAGCATTCGGTTTTTAACATTTAATCATGAAAGAATATGTATTTCTAAGAGATAAACGGTCCACATGATAAGGTAATTAATCATTCGCGAAAACACGAGAGCACAACTTAACCATCAAAAATAAAAGAGAAAGAATGGAATGTTCCACGAAGGAATGTAATGGAAACTCCTAAAAATGTCAGAAAGGAAAATTTGGATTCTGCTTCCTACATATATGAGTTCTAATCATAAAAGAGGATGTTGTTGTTTCCAGCTGCCCATAAGGGGACCCCAATGCATTTGCCAATGCATGCATTATTTCCCAGAGTACCTTACATTGACTTGTAATCAGATTCCCACTTCAGATGTGATTGGAAATAACTTTTGTTCATTCATGTGTGTGTGTTGGGAGAGCAATATTTTTTGCACCAGCCCTTCACATTACATAGGTGTACCCCCCCCCCCCGCTTACGGGGAGATTGTGTGGGTGTAGGAGGGCTGCCACGGGGAGCAGAACATCACTCATAGCACTTTAGAAGTCGCTTGCTGTCTGCTTACAATTCAAAATGTGCAAGGCTGGTTTCAAAACCCTGAATGTTAGGGACTCTTACCATATTAAATACCAGGGCTGTGTGAAGCGCCCCCTCACTTTGGGCCCTGCTTCAGCACTTTGAACTGGAGCCTTATTCACTTCAGATCACTTCAGCAGGGGCCTGAATCTGAAGAAATATTTGGAAAATCCAACCTAGTCCTCCCTGGGAAACCAGAAAGGGGGCAAATGTGCAATGTTGTATGAAACTCGCAGACAAAGTAGTCACCTAAGGAGAGACTACCCTGCCCCAATTTTAAGAGTGGTAGATCCAGGCATTTCTCTGGGTTTTTTGTTTGTTTACCCCCTCCCACAAATACCTATAATAAGTAAAACGCTAGAGCTGACTTTTGGGGAGAAGGGGAGAAAGTGAGAACAGAAGACTAATTAGTATAACTAACTAACTATTAAGACACTGATAAATGACAACACATATTTTATAATAAAGCAGGGATTGTGTTGGGTTGGGAAGGATGGAAAGGCCTGAAAAACAACTGAAGGCAGAAGATTGATTTAGAGCAGGCAACCCCAAACTTCGGCCCTCCAGATGTTTCGGACTACAATTCCCATCATACCTGACCACTGGTCCTTTCCTGTTAGCTAGGGATCATAGGAGTTGTAGGCCAAAATATTTGGAGGGCAGCAGGTTGGGGATGCCTGATTTAGAGCAGTGTTTCCCAAACTTGGGTCTCCAGCTGTTTTTGGACTACAGTTCCCATCATTCCTGACCACTGGTCCTGCTTGTTAAGAATGATAGGAGTTGTAGTCCAACAACAGCTGGAGACTCAAGCTTGGGAAATCCTGATTTAGAGAGAATGCAGCTGTAAATAAGGTGTAAAATATGGTGACTCTGAAGAATAATAGCATGTAATTAAACCCCATCAGCACTGTGCATTTAAAGCAGTATCATACCACTTCAAACAGTCAAAGAATTCTGGGAACCGTTGCACGTTCCGGGTGCTGAGAGTTGTTAGAAGACCCCTCTTCTCCCCACTGAACTACAGTTCTCAGAATGGTTTAACAATCAATCCTTCTACCCAAGGAACTCTGGGAACAGTAGCTCTGAGGGGGGGGGGATTGAGGTCTCCTAACACCCTGAGCAAGCCAAATTCCCCAGGGTCCTTTTCCTATACGACTTAGGTCCAGGCTATCAGAAGGATCAAATTTTTCCCATAGGAACCTGCCTGGCTCCTGTGATCTTATGGGAAGGCCCTTCTCTCAGCCTCTCTACCATAGCTGCCAAGTTATCCCCTTTTTAAAGGGATTTTCCCTTATGCTGAATAGGCTTCCTCGCGAGAAAAGGGAAAACTTGGCAGCTATGCTCTCTACCTTCACGGGCAGGTCTGGTGGCTTCTTGGTGGCTTCTCTCAGGCTTTGGAATTCCCTTCATAAAGAAGCTAGGCTGACTCCCTCCTTGCTGTCCTTCTGCCAGCAGGGGAAGACTTTATAAAATTATAAAAAAAATTCCTTCAGTAGCACCTTAAAGACCAACTAAGTTTTTATTTTGGTAAATATATTCAGATGAAGAAGTGTGCATGCACACGAAAGCTCATACCAAAATAAAAACTTAGTTGGTCTTTAAGGTGCTACTGAAGGAATTTTTTTATTTTACTTCGACCCAGACCAACACGGCTACCTACCTGTAACCATTTATAAAATTATGCTTGCATTTCAGTAGATATGTTTTTTTTAAAAAAACATTGTTTTAATTCCATAGAGTTTAATTATTATTTTTAAAAGAATAACCTGCGTGTTTTATCTGTATGTGTTTTTGTGAGCTGCCTTGAGCCCTGGTTTTAGGGAAAAGGTGGAATATAAATAAAAAAATGTGGGGAAGCCACTGCTGGTATGAGAGTCCTTTAAATGTATAGTGTGGATGTGATTAGAGATGGGTGGCCAAGTAGGACTTCTCCAAGTCCCCCCCCCTCCACTTGCTGGTTCCTTTGTGTCTTTCAGCTGTGCAGCTCAACATCTGTAATAAATATAATGAACCTGTGCTGGGTGTAGCCTTTGCATCTGTTTGCTTTCAGACTGAAGACTCTGCCACACCTGACATTTTTTCCTACAAGGCTGTAGGAAAACCTTTTATCTTAATGTGTACCAGAACAAAGCAGTCAAAGGAAGCGAGACCCAGCCAAGCAACTGGAGAAGGAATGAGAGAGAAAGAAAGAGAGATTGTTGGGGAGACAGAAGCAGGAAAAGGAGGGCATGGTAGTCAAACTGCAGCTCTGAGAGTACTGCAATTCTGAGAACTGTTACGTTCGTGCATTTATTTCATTGAATACCCCCCATGGTGTTTGGGTTTTATTTGCATTTTATTTTGTTTTCTGCAAACTTCCCTGGGAGCTTTGCTGAAGCACAGTGTAGAAACATTTTTAAATAAATGGGCAGAGAAGGTGAAACCAAATATGGTACCTTCCTGCTATCCAGGCAGGTCAACGTTGGGCAAACCACTTGATGCAGATCTTCCAGACTGACTTCAGACATTTGTGCAATAACCTTCCTGTAAATGCATTCAGGCACTTACTGCTCCAGCAAGAATGTCACCTTAGAGACACAATGACCCATATTTGGGTGATGGAGGGAACCAAGATGAGCCGGGGTAAATGGCACATCGGAGCTGATTATGTTTTATTACGAGAAAGGAACATCCATATTGATTTTGCCATTTCAATTAAAACCCATATAGGAAAAATGAAATATTGATGCGGTATTGTGTTCTGTGCCGCTTTTAGCAGGTCCATTGAATTCTCAGTGGGAACTTCATCATGCAAAGAGAATGCATTCTGGGTTTCAAATGACACTTGTTCTATATATGTGATGTATGGCCGGACCATCTGTTTGTTAAATATACATACTAAGGAATCTAACAGGTCTATCTTTGTCCCGTAGGCAATGCAATGATGAAAACAGCCCAAAGACAAATATAGCAATAATTCTATGGAATCTGGAAGATTTGGAAACTTCGGTTAATTTTGTATGTGTAGTTTTTAGCCCAAAGGGTGGCTGAACAAGGGATGGCGAGATCCACAAATGACTGGTCCTTCTGGAAGGCATACTATAATCAAGAACTGCAATTTTTAATAGGGGAAAAAATCCTATCATTAAGAGCACATGTCAAATAGCAAATTAGGTCAGGAAGATTTGATATGTAGGCATTCAATGCTCCCATAGAAATGGGGACTCAAATACGAAGTGGGAAGGAGTAGGGAAATGAGCACGCTATTCTCCCCAGAGAAGATGACTAGATTCGTTCTAATGTTCCTGCACTTAATATGTGTATTGGGGTGCCATTCAGAGAAAGTGACAGATAGGTTGGGGTGCGTGTATAAACTAGCTTATTGTACTTTTGTTGTCCTGCTCACTTTGCCTCAGGTCTAGAAGGGAATGCGGGCTTCAGGCTGAAGAGGGCTCCACACCCCTCAGGTCCTTTAAAGGAGCGGGACGCGGGTGGCGCTGTGGGTTAAACCACAGAGCCTAGGGCTTGCCGATCAGAAGGTCGGTGGTTCGAATCCCTGTGACGGGGTGAGCTCCCATCGCTCGGTCCCAGCTCCTGCCAGTTCGAAAGCACATCAAAATGCAAGTAGATAAATAGGTACTGCTCCAAGCGGGAAGGTAAATGGCGTTTCCGTGTGCTGCTCTGGTTCGCCAGAAGCGGCTTTGTCATGCTGGCCACATGACCTGGGAGCTGTACGCTGGCTCCCTCGGCCAATAATGCGAGATGAGCGCCGCATACCCATTGTTGGTCACGATTGGACCTAATGGTCAGGGGTCCCTTTACCTTTTTACCTTTAAAGGAGAGCTGTTTTTTCTTGCTGTAAATCTGTAGGTAGCAGCAGCAGGTTATTTGTGGGGAATGCTAAGGTGAGCCTGGACTCAGTGGACCAGTGGAATGAGTTACCTAGTGACGTCTAGGGAGCCAAGGCCTTGGAGGGGTCTCTCAGAACATCACACAACATTTATTCTCCCCTACATTAAAAAAAACCCAGCAGCACTGCCTTATCTTTATAACTTAATGTTTTATATCTGTGGCTTTCAAACTTATCTACTCTCAGGGAATCCTTTCTGACTTGACTTGACTTTAGGGAAACCTAACCCCCCCCCCCACAATTTGCAGAGGATTCTGGGATATATGCTAAGCACGGTTGATTCAAGCAGAGCACTGGTCCAGTCTGCTAGACTTCACAAGTTGCCTTGAGCAAACAGAAAAGGAAAAAGGATACAGGAAAAGGATACAGGATCTTAGAAGACACACATGGCTCTTCCATGCCTGAAGATTGCCGAAGAGGAGAGATAGTGGCAGCCAAGCTGTCTTTCATTGGAGGAGGGCTGTGGTTGTGCATGTGGAAAGTCGTTGGTTCGATCCTCATCTCCAGTTAGGAATGGGAGCACCCCGTCTGAAACATCAGATAACTGCTGCCAGTCTGTGTAGACAATACAGAGCTAGATAGGCCAATGCTGTGACTTGGCACAAGGCAAGTTTCTTTGCCCTCAAGTTTTACTTGCTCAGAATATATTGTTCGTCACTGCTGATCTTATCACCGAGAGTTCTTCGGTTGGAATTTTCGAAGTACCCTGAGAGTTTGCTAGTGTTCATGATCTGTGATTACAAAAAAGAAATCCACATGTCCCGGATGAAACTTGGAGTTTACATTCCCGTAAACTACAAACTGTGGAGGCTTCCTTGAATAAATACCTGGTGTGTTCCTACAAGACTCAAGCTGTGATCCACAAATCACTTAAGCCAGCATATGTACTTGTATTTATGCTAACAAAAAAAGAAAAGAAAAATAATTAATCTTCTCTCTACCATGTAGTTTCAAGTATGGGACAGGTTAGTGTAATGCCGGTAGTAGCTGCCCATCATCAAATGACTGTAATATGTTTTTTCTAGCTTCTGTGAGTATCCGCTGACCGAGTGCTGGAGTTTAACTACATAGAAACTGCATTTAGCAGCTTTTTTACATGTTTAACTGGACCACATGGGATTCCTGTACACATAGGGTACTTCACAGAGAGCTTCGTTCTGTACCCAGGAGTAAAATAATATTATTTTTCCAATCCTAAGTAAAATGCTAACATGTGTTCCAAGTAGGTTAAGTTGTTGTTACCCAGATAGGAAAGTCAAGACAATGTATGTTTTCTTAATAATGTAATTAGTTCCTTTGGGTCCAAGGTGGAGAGAGGGAGAAGCCCCATATCCACTATATATTTAAAGCACATCACAGTCAAAGCTTCCTTCCAAAGGATTCTAGGAACTGAAGTTTGTTTAGGGTGCTGAGAAATTGAATACAAAATTTAAAGAAGTTAGAAAAGGAGGGTCAGAAGAAGCGCAATGCTAGATTTACAGCCTGCATGGAAATCTCTATCACACCCAAATTTGCGCACCGAAAGCAAGCAGGATTCAATCCTGCTTTCTGTAGGGTTTGGGCATAGGCCTGTACCCAAACAGCATTGAATTCCCTGTGTACCAGCTGATGCACAGGCAGATCAGTTCAGAGTCACAGTCTTTTATATATTTCAACAAAACACAGCATCCTCTGCTGTTACCTGAGGGCAACAGGCTAATGATGGTGGCCACACAACACACCCTTCTATCTTCCAACACTGGGGCTCGGAAGGAACTGCTGCTTCCCAGCATTTGCCGCCTGAAGCTATTGCCTCGCTCTGTCTAATGATAGGGCTGGTCCTAACTTGATAGGGTTACCTGTTTCTAAAACTAGATTTCTGCATTCCCTGTGTTGTTTGCATCCTGCTTTCTCATGAAGATGGTCAATAGCATCAAGTTGCACAGGACAATATGTAACGACGGGAAACGTTTTGAGCCAGTCCAAAGCAACGGAACTTAGTTAAACCGGGGAATGCGACAGCAGTACTAAAATATTAACTTCTTCCCTGTTGAGAGAGCACTCAGCCTACAGTGTTGTCCACAGCATTTTAACAACTTGAGGTTTTAACTAGGTGATGATAGAATTGCCGATGGGCATCACCCTATCGCATGCAGAGCGACACTTAACACAGCACGAAAAGCATGTACTTGCTGCTGTCTAGCCCTTGCTATTTTTAAACGGCACCAGCAGAGTTCAAGAGCTTCTTTATTCCCTGAGTAGTTTCACGGAAAATGCAGGAAAGGCCTCTGCCCCAAAGGGCTTGCCAAATTGAACAAACTTTGACACAGATGAAAAAAGCGAGGCAAGCGAAGTTTTCTTTACATGATTTTAGTTTGAAAAATTAGCTTCTTATTTGCACCCCCCCCCCGCCTTGGCCCCAACAGACTGATTTTTGGCATGCAGAGTTGAGTACATTACAGAAATAGACATGTAAAATATCAGAATTGCTCAGCTTGGATCAGACCAGACCAGATGTTTGGATGCTCTTAAAATGTTAAATGTTTTAAATTTATCTTTATTTGATTTTTTTTAAAAGATAATTTTTATTCCTTTTCCAATTACACATTACAAAAAACAAAACAAAACATCATACACAAACACAAACACACACAACAATTAAACCAATTATCCTCATCGCAACCTTTTCATCTCATCTCTTTTTTGCTCTCACGAGCTGAGACCTCCCTCCCTCCCTCCCTTCACACGGCTTTGTTGTTTTAGGCTTATCTCGCAGTTCCTTATAACTTCGATCTCAGTTTGTAGGATTTATTTTAGTCCTGCAAGTGTCTTTATGATTGTACAGTTTTTCTCCATATAGTCAGTAAATTTACTCCACTCTCTCTGGAACTTTGTCTCTCCCTGATTTCGGATCGCACAGGTCAACTTTGCCAGTTCAGCATAGTCCATCATAAAATTATCTTTATTTGATTTTTAATGGTATTGTTTTTGCTAATTTGTTGTTTGCTACCCCAGGCTCCTTCTAATTAGTAAGCGTGGCATCCTGTGGCTAACTGTAAGCAGACAAATGCAGTTTTGTTAACAACAGCAACAAATGTATTTATTGTCTACACGCAGAGGTTTCATTTTAGCTATCCTGGTTAAAAGTTAAGTGGATAGACCTGTCCTCTGTTAACTGGCCCAACTTCCTTTTAAAGCAATCTAAACTGTTGGAAGCCGCCCAGAGTGGCTGGGAAACCCAGCCAGATGGGCGGGGTATGAATAATAAATTATTATTATTATTATAAACTAGTGGTTTGAATCCCCGCAACAGGGTGAGCAGAGCTCCCATTGTTCAGTCCCTGCTCCTGCCCACCTAGCAGTTCGAAAGCACGTCAAAGTGCAAGTAGATAAATAGGGACCGCTCCAGTGGGAAGGTAAACACGTTTCTGTGCGCTGCTCTGGTTTGCCAGAAGCGGCTTACTCATGCTGGCCACATGACCCAGAAGCTGTCTGCGGACAAACGCCGGCTCCATTGGCCTATAGAGTGAGATGAGCGCCACAACCCCAGAGTTGTCCGCCACTGACCTAATGGTTAGGGGTACCTTCACCTTTAAACTAGTGGCATTAATAACACCTTGTGGGAATGAATTCCATAAGTTAACTACATGTTGTGGTGGTGTGTTTGTAGTAGTAGTGGTAGTATTTTTGAAGATTCAGATCTACTGCTGACCAGTTTCACTGGGTGACCTCGAAGAAGGTAGGTCCCTAGAAAAATTACATTTGTCATGCTCTCTCAGTTCCAGGTTTCAACACAAAACCAGGGGCTGCCCTAGCAGAGAAGGTACTCTTCTATATTCCTGTGGATGGGGTGCCTGAAGTTTGAGTGAAAATAATAATAATAATAATAATAATAATAATAATAATAATAATAATATATTATTTATACCCCGCCCATCTGGCTGGGTTTCCCCAGCCACTCTGGGCGGCTTCCAACAGAATATTAAAATACAATAATCTATTAAACATTAAAAGCTTCCCTAAACAAGGCTGCCTTCAGATGTCTTCTAAAAGCCTGGTAGTTGTTTTTCTCTTTGACATCTGGTATTCCACAGGGCGGGTGCCACCACCGAGAAGGCCCTCTGCCTGGTTCCCTGTAACTTGGCTTCTCGCAGCGAGGGAACTACCAGAAGGCCCTCGGCGCTGGACCTCAGTGTCTGGGCAGAACGATAGGGGTGAAAAGCAACACTCCTCACAATTTCAGGAATCCTAATGCAGCTTCCACCCTTGAAGCCCCATAAATTTCGACTTGGTAAATAAAATAAAATAAAATAAAATAGAATCTGTGTTGCCAGAGTCTGCATGCTTTTTATTTTCCTCATTTGGCCAAGATTTCCCCCTTTTAATAGAAAACCTCTTTGGTTCTATAATTTCCTAGACATAGCTCATTAACCATGCTGGTATCACCTTGGATTTCTATCTCCCTTTCCAAATCGGTGGCATACATTTTATACCACAGATTCTATCACAGGAGTTTTAAATTCAGGAGAGGTTTGGCTCTCCCGATGTTATGTACTGAGCTGAATCCTAGAACAATAGGATTCAGAATCAGCGGGAGCTACCCAATCCAACTCCAGGTGGAAGTGAATCCGCAACCTGATTGGCCTGCTGGAGCAGCCAATCAGGCGGCTGGCAGAAGTGAATCTGCTACCTGATTGGCCTGTAGGAGCAGCCAATCAGGCTGCAGGCAAAAGTCAATCCACAATATAATTGGCCCACAGGTGTAGCCCTGAAGTAGCCAATCACGCAAGGCCCATTGTGTAAATAATGTATATAAGCAGATGGTTTTGGGAAAAGAGACATTCGTCTTCTCTTCTCCTCCTTGATGACTATGAGCTGAATAAAGAGCATGAAATTCACTCTTGACTCCGAGTATATTTCACCCGACTTCCTTTCAAGTTGCTTTTTACCTGACCACTCATTTCTGAAATGTTTCCTCCCTCAGAATTAGATATGACTGTTTTGACTTTCTATTCTTGGTAATAAATCAGATATGCACGGTATTTATTTTCACGTTTCACTCATACACACATCTTGTGCAGTTTTGATATACAGATAAGGAACATTGCTCGAAAAAAGAGCACGGAGCCTGCGAGTCTTCATGCATAAGATTCACAAGCATATGTACGTATATTTACACTGTAAAATTGTTCTATGTTGCTTTAGGGGTTTTCTAACCGTACAGCAACCACATTTTCCCCAAGACTCATTGTGTTCTGCACATCGCACGCTTGAGAAAGAAATTCCAGCCTGTGTTTTCAAAATGCCAATGGCGATCTGCCCTTGAATCCTTTGAGGATAAACGAGTTAAAAAATAAATAAATTGGAGACAGAGATGGTGTAACATGAAGTAGGGAGTGCGCGGGAGAATCATGATTTATGTATGACAGCAGCAGGCTGGTGATAGACTCATGCAAATCCCCTGTGTTTTCTCCAAGCCTTAGTTCAGACGCTCAAAGAGGCAATGCATCTGCTGCTGAACAAGCAAGAAAGGGAGGGAGGGCTTAAGTTAAATAATGAAAGTGAAAGCTTATCCTTGGTTCATTGATCTGTATTTCTTGCTGCTCCGCCCTATGCTGCCAACCTTATCCACAAGAGATAACTTACAGGCATCCAAAGAACTACACAAATCCTTAGCATCTCAGATGTTGTCCTTTTTTGTTGCTTAAATTGCCACTAGCGTTTAAAAGTCTCCATGACTTTTAAAATCGGCTGTCTGAGAGCCATTTCGTTCCAAGAACTTTCACGGACTTCAGTGGGATGAATTTAAAATGAGACTAATATAGCTGGTAGTCCGAAAAGCTTCTTCCAATGGTGCGGGCGAAGGTGTCTGCAAAAGGTGCTCCAGCTGGGTGAGAACGACCTGCCGAAAGCTCCCAGCTTGGGCCTGCGGACCTACATGCAGGAGGACTTGGAAGAGTTGAAGGCAGCTCTTCCGGAACTCAAAATATTATGGTCGCAACTTCTGCCGCCATGTGAATGGAGAGGGATTCATTGCCCAGCTGCCACTGAGAGGGCCAGGAGGCGCATCCAGAGCGCAGTGGCCAATAATGTTTTGGCTTTGTGGGGAGGGGTTATCCGTCACCCGAGCATCACCTCACACAATGCGTCCTTTTACAGGCATGATGGGGTTCACCTGTCTGTGACTGGGAATGATTTGCGGCTGACCTCCGTGTCAGCGGGGTTAAGGGATTGGTTACAAGGGTGAGTGGTTGGTGGAGAGCACTCGTGCTCGTGTGGCGGATAGGCTCTGGTTCAGGTGATAGGGGTGGCAGAGCGGTCTGGCCATCCCTATGCGATGGGTATTCCATTAAAGGACTCCTGGGACTCATTGAGAGGGGTTGTGCCCTGAACCAGAGTCAGGGGGGCATCTGGCTGGTGGACTGGCTTGACCCCACCTTCCACTGTGCCGGGTGTTCACCCAAGGCTGACCTATGGTTGGTGCCCAGGGTCAGCGCTGCCTGCAAGGGTGCAGGGAGCTAGTCGAACCAGAGCCTATGCAACCACTCCCTTGATTGTAATCAATAAAGTTGTGACCTAAATTCTGCCAAAAACCAAACCAAAAATGTGAGTCTTGTCTGAATTTATTTGGGGATGGTTAAAGGGTCTACACACGCAACCTTAGGCCTGCAGGAGGACTTTCACAACCCCCCGTCTCAAGTGCTGTATCTCTTAACCTAGGATGTTAAATGATGCCCAGAATATGCCGGCTTTTATGCATTTAAATAATAGCATCAAAACCTGCTGCTGTCCCACAACTGCAGTGGATATTCCTCCCTCCCGTTAAGCTTGCAAAGTCACAGCTATCAACTGCGGCACGCTCTGTGCCAAAATCGTGCTGTTAAAGAACAAGTGCATTCATTGCCCAGTCAGCCAGCTGACCAGTGGGAATTTCAATGAGTCCTTTGCATTTATCATCTCATTGCCCATGATGAGTCAGGTGAAAAAGGAACAATTGCTCACCTCACTGCGACAGAAAGACTCCTATTCTGTCCTTTGACAAGCTGCTCCTTCCCTGATATTGACAACAGTATCGGCTCTCTGCTCAGAATTTCTCACTCTAAATATTGGGTTTATTTTCTATCTGGGGTCCCTTCAGACTGCAGGTTGTGGGGTGGAAAGTCTAACTGTTTCCCCTTATACATGAGCTTCCTGCACATAAAAAGCTGATATGTTACAGGGAAGGTTTTCAAGTTAACCCTTCCCATGACATCTTAGTTTTCTGAATATAGACAGACTTCTTTTTTTTAATGGAGAAGCAACGAAACTTTGAATTCCATCCCACAGCAGGCTGTAGTAGCACAGTCCAGAAAGAGATATTCCATATGAGCCTGCCAATTGTGTAGCTCCAATGGTGAAACATTGTTTATTTCCGTAATTTATTTAAATAGTTTATTTAAATATACCGTATCTCCCCTTTCTGCTCTACAACGTGGATAACAAACAGAATTTGAAACATAATAAGAAGGGGCCGCCAAACTTTTTTGGACCAATGGGCATATTTGGAAGTCTGTCTGTCACAAAATGGCTGTTGTAGGATGTTTGACATAACACAAAATGGGTTCTGTGGGAGTGTGGCATAATGCAAAATATCTGCCACATATCGAAGAACAAAAAAAGAGAGATGGGACCCAGGTGGCACTGTGGTTAAACCACTGAGCCTAGGGCTTGCTGATCAGAAGGTCGGCGGTTCGAATCCCTGTGACGGGGTGAGCTCCCGTTGCTTGGTCCCAGCTCCTGCCAACCTAGCAGTTCGAAAGCACGTCAAAATGCAAGTACAGATAAATAGGAACTGCTACAGAGGGAAGGTAAACGGCGTTTCCATGTGCTGCTCTGGTTTGCCAGAAGTGGCTTTGTCATGCTGGCCACATGACCTGGAAGCTATACACCGGCTCCCTCGGCCAATAACGCGAGATGAGCACCACAACCCCAGAGTTGGTCACGACTGGACCTAATGGTCAGGGGTCCCTTTACCTTTTTAACCCATTAGCAGGAAAGGCATGTATACAGTCATACCTCATGTTACGTCCACTGCGGGTTACGTCTTTTCACGTTACGGATGCGCCGAACCCGGAAGTCCGGGAACGGGTTACTTCTAGGTTTGGCGCATGCGCAGAAGCACCGAATTTTGTCACACGCGTGCACAGACATGGCGATTCAGGATGCGGCCTTTCATGTTGCGAACCGGCCTCCGGAACGGATTCCGTTTGCAACCAGAGGTAGCACTGTACAGTGGAACCTCGGTTTATGAACACCTCGGTTTACGAATTTTCGGTTTACGAACGCCGCGGACCCGTCTGGGGCGGATTAATCCACTTTCCATTACTTTCAATGGGAAAGTTCGCTTCAGTTTATGAATGCTTCAGTTTATGAACAGACTTCCGGAACCAATTACACCCATGCTTCGGGTTAAGTACGCTTCAGGTTGAGTACTCCGCGGACCCGTCTGGAACAGATTAATCCACTTTCCATTACTTTCAATGGGAAAGTTCGCTTCAGTTTATGAACAGACATCCGGAACCAATTGTGTTCATAAACCGAGGTACCACTGTATAAGCAACCATCACACTCACAGAGAGAAGCTCTTTGCACTGAGACCATTTGCAGGCACCATAGAAAGTATGAGCCACAGGTGGCAGGTTGGCGATTCCTAAAACACAAAAATATCAACAACATAAAAATTAAAACAGCAGCAGCAGCAAAAACAGATGAGCGAACTAAAAAGGAAGGGAATGGCCATTTCAGTTGTTCTTTATGCCAGAAACTGTCTTGATGCTGAAACATCAACAGAGAGCAAACAAGTCACTCATGGGGGCCACAACTGATGAGGCTGCTCATCACTGACCCACCGGCTGCACTTCTGTAAGCACAATCTTGATTTGATATTTTCAATAGTACAGTTCTGGCTGGGTAGTTTAAACAGTACAGTACTGTTAGGTTATTTTGATATCTGGACATGGAGAGGATACCTGGTGTCAGCTGGCTGGCTTTCAATCAAAGAAACAATGTTTTTGGTAGGATAAACTTGATATCAAAGGACTTACAAAGGCAAGCCCAAATCTACCAGGCGTCCCTTTGCTTTGATCAAGAGGGGAAATGTGACTTGTGCTCCCAAGTGTCCCTTTTTAGTGGACTTGACACAACAAAGCAGCCAAAGTACCTGACAATTTCTTGTAATGCCTTGAAAGACAGGTGTTCATTCCTGGGGAAGCTTTGAAGCTAAAAATAAAATACAAGTAAATTAAAATTAAAGGATATTTCCAGGTACATAGCAATCATCTTAATACTTACATTTCACGGTCTCTCTCTCTCTCTCTCTCTCTCTCTCTCTCTCTCTCTCTCTCTGTGTGTGTGTGTGTGTGTGTGTGTTCTGTGTGGTGTGTTGCTGACAAAACTCCTGAAATGGAATGCAGACAATGAGGTAGAGAAAAGCTTTTGTAAGTCATTTGAGATCAATCAACAGAGAATGCCTTTTACTCAGCCATGTCATTATCAGATTAATAGCCGAGTTCCAATTCAAACTGGAATTATTTGGATAATGAAATCAAAAGGGACATTTTCACAAACAATTTGCCTTGGAGCAAAACTAAAAGTGCTCTCTCCTACCCCACTGCAATTTCTATTCCCATTTCTTTTGATTTTTTTTTTTTACCACCACACCCCTTGCAATTCCTGCCACAAAGTGCTGTTTCATAAATAAGCCACCAGACCCTTACCTTCAAATTCTTTGTATTTCCCCCACCCCGCCTCACGCTTTAATGTAAATCAAGATAGCTGGTCTTCTCTAAACTTCCATTGGAGATTATTTATTTTGTAAGCAGAGGAAAAAACGCTCCCCAAAGTGTAAGGCAACAACCATCTGAGTCATCTGAAAGGGCTCCTTATATTAGATCAGGATTGGCCAACTTCTTTTGGGGTTATTCTCCACCAGGGTGGGCCCAAGACATTTCAGCAAAAATGGCCCTCTTCCCTGCCAGGAAATGGGTGGGCGGGCAGGGAAGATCTACATCAGGCATCCCCAAACCTTGGCCCTCCAGATGTTTTGGACTACAATTCCCATCATCCCTGACCACTGGTCCTGTTAGCTAGGGATCATGGGAGTTGTAGGCCAAAACATCTGGAGGGCCACAGTTTGGGGATGCCTGATCTACATCAAGACCAAGGGTGGAGAGAGAAAGAAGGATCAACATTGGGATCTGCTGCCCCAGGAAGACCCCGCCATCTGATGCGGTTGGTCACCTCGCCTCATGGGTGGACCGACACTATGCTTCACAAAGCGGGATGAAAAGTGGATTTTGCTGCATGATCTGACCCCCTTTGGAAATTGGCATGGAGCGCAAAATAAAGCTGGTGTTGTCTAGCCGCAAAAGCTAGGTATTATTTAGGTCTTTGTAGTACATTTATATTCCACCTGGAGCCCTTGAAGCAAGCAGGCTGTGAATCCCAGGACCCCAGCCTATCACTCTGCTTCATTTGCTGTTGTGCATCAGGCCCCATCCGTTGAAACCCTCTCCCCGTGGGTGTCTGTCAGCTCTGTTAGCTTTTGGCTTTCACTGACAGGCAAAGGCCGCTTTATTCTCAAAGGCATTTCAGACTGCACTGTGCTGTTGAGGCTTGGTTGATATACTACTATTTGTTGAACGTTGCTACAGTTTTTTCATTTCCTGTTTTTCTTGATTTTATCAGTACAGTCGTACCTCGGTTTACGACCCGCTCGGGTTGCGAACACTTTGGGTTACGAACTCCGTAAACCTGGAAATGTTTTCGGTGCGCGTGCGTCCCGCGCATGCGCAGAAGCGGTGCGCACGCTTTGTGCATGCGCAAAAGTGCGCGCTCGGTTTGCGACCTTTTCGGGTTACGAACCGCGATCTGGAACGGATCGTGTTCGTAACCCGAGGTACTACTGTAGTTGTCACCTGTATTTGTATTCTTCAAGAATCATGAATGCCAGCTTGGTCCCACAACTGTGGGCGCCCAGGGCCATGGGTGCTATGCAGTGTGCATGGACTTGGCACTGAAATTTGTGGGTGCCTGGCCCCTTCATGGGGAATTTTGTGATGTCCTTCTGTGTGTGTGTGTGTTTGTGTGTGTGTGTGTGTGGATATAAATAGCTGTCCTTTACTTACACCAGGGTTCCCAAACTAAGGCCCGGGGGCCGGATGTGGCCCAATCGCCTTCTAAATCCAGCCCGCGGACAGTCCGGAAATCAGCATGTTTTTACATGAGTATAATGTGTCCGTTTATTTAAAATGCATCTCTGGGTTATTTGTGGGGCCTGCATTGTGTTTTTACATGAATAGAATGTGTCCTTTTATTTAAAATGAATCCCTGGGTTATTTGTGGGGCATAGGAATTCATTCATATATATTTTTTCCAAAATATAGTCTGGCCCCCCACAAGGTCTGAGGGACAGTGGACCAGCCCCCTGCTGAAAAGGTTTGCTGACACCGTCTGGTAATCCTGGGAAGTATAAAGGATGGCATTCCCTTGCCATCCCAGAGAGCCAGTGTGGTGTAGTGGTTAAGAGCGGTAGACTCGTAATCTGGTGAACCGGTCCCCCACATGCAGCTGCTGGGTGACTTTGAAGTCTCTCAGCCCCACTCACCTCACAGAGTGTTTGTTGTGGGGGAGGAAGGGAAAGGAGAATGTTAGCCGCTTTGAGACTCCTTAGGGTAGTGATAAAGCAGGATATCAAATCCAAACTCCTCCTCCTCCTCCTCCTCCTCCTCCTCCTCCTCCTCCTCCTCCCCTCTTCTTCTTCTTCTTCTTCTTCTTCTTCTTCTTCTTCTTCTTCTTCTTCTTCTCCTTCTTCTTCTTCTTCTTCTTCTTCTTCTTCCTGACATCCCTAAATACTGCAGTGAGCATGCAGGAGAAAGGAAGTAAGCTCAGGGAATATTATAGCCAAGAGAAAGACCAGATAAGGACTGAGCACCACCACCACTGACCCAAACCGTTGACCTTCTTGCCTGCCTCTTTCCCAGGGCTGGTGCTAGGGTTTTTTACGCCCTAGGCAAGATCACCTTCTGACGCCACCCCCCCCAATTGATAAAAAAATAAAAAGAAAAAAATAAAAAGAAAAAAATAAAATAGAAAAAATAAAAATAGAAAATAGAAATAAAATAAAAAACGCGCTTCCCACACGCCTCCGGAGCTTCACGCGGGGAGTGCGAGCCTGGGGCTGTCAGCTGTTGAGTGGCTTCAGGCCGCTCTCTGGAGGCATGTGCGTGCCTCAGGATAGCAGCCTGAAGCCACTCAACAGTGACAGGCACAGTGGAGGCAGCCCCAGGCAGCACCGGGGGGCGACGGGTGGCGGCGGATGGCGGGCAGGCTGGCCAGCACCCCCTCCATTTTGGCGCCCTAGGCCGCTGCCTAGTTCACATAAATGGATGCACCGGCCCTGCTCTTTCCCCTGCTTTCTTTTACTGAGTGCTGGGAGGTGTGAGACAGAGAGCGCTTGTGAGTTTAAATAGCCTTAGGTGAGTTTGCATTGCATTATCAGGTACAGCGCAGAAGCCATTCTGGTGCACTTCTAAGACCGATTTCAGTGGCAAGGTTAAACCTGTTCACCAGTCTCTTCCACTAAAATCAATGGGACTCAAGTGGATTGCGATCCACGTTTGGAAGCACCAATTATGCCTATTATCGTCTCTTAAATCAGCCAGAGAATTTATAATTAATAAGTAGAGCGGTATATTCTTGTAGTATAGACATTCTCGGCTAATTTGAGGGCTTAAAATATTTTACATCATAACGCACGCAATCCCCACGTGGGACTATCTTGGACCAGTGTACAAATATAAACCTCTTTTCCCTGGAAAATTTGACTGTCGTCGCTAAATTTTAGAGATGGCACCCTCTCATCTAACCTGAAATTACCATGGATTTTTTTTCTTTATGAAAGGGAAGTGTTGGCAGTTCTAAGTAGCTCAGAAAGCAATCATCGCTAATATGCAGCTGACTGGAGCGAAGACATAAATTTTAAAGACAAAGATAATCATCTTTAGAGCTTGCAAGCCCCTTATTAGTATGCATATAGTGTTACTAAAACTTCAAGCTGTGTATTATGAGATGGCCTTTTAAGCTGTTTAATTTCATTTTCCTCAATATTTAGTAAGTGGAATCTGAGAGGCTGAATGGCACCTCACCAGCTGGACTCGGCTCCTGTTTAGGCAAGGCTTCTAAACTTCTAATATGAAGATGGAACTGGTGGAATTGAGCCAGGGTGAAACATATGGAATTCCAGTTTAGACATCAGTTTTGAAAGAAACCATTCTCCTAGTCTTTCCTCCCACCTTCGGTGACTTTTGAAAAATAGCAACAACATTGGAAAGGGGTTAAAAAAAACAAAAACCCAAGTGTGTGGTCTTTCAAGCCTATGTAGAAGAAGAAGACAGTAAGGATACTTTCAAAGGTGGAAAAGAAGAAGGCAACAATGGCCGTTCCTACCATTAGGCAGAGTGACATGACTGTCTCAGGCAACAAGCAGTGGCGAACTGTTGTGTCGGCCGCAAAACCTGCTCTCAGTTCCCTAAGTTGGCCAACTGTCCAACTGTCTGGTGAAGGATGCTCTCCCACTGCTAGTAAGATTCAAGGGCCCAACCAGTCACCTCCTGAAAGTGAAATGGGAGGCATTATTTTGTTCATTTTCGCAGACAGCATAATGTCCTGGGCTGACCCTGTTCTACGACGTACACAGGTCAGAAGCTCTTACAGAAGTGCCCAAATTGCCATGTTTGTTCATGACTTAGATTCTTTCTTTCTTTCTTTCTTTCTTTCTTTCTTTCTTTCTTTCTTTCTTTCTTTCTTTCTTTCTTTCAAAAAAGCATTAAAGGGTTTCAAATTACCTTTAAACACTTCAACCCACAATATGTAGATGCCATCATGTGAGGAGCCCCTAGCATGGTGTAGCAGTTGGAGACTAGGGAAACCAAGATACAAATGCCCAGTCAGTTAGGAAGCTCACTGAATGACAAGGCAAGTCACCTTCTCTCAGAGTAGCCTTCCTCAGATTGTTGTGAGGATGAAATGGGGAGAAGAACCATGTTTGTTCCTTGGAGGAAAGTGGGATATAGATCAATAAACACTGGTGGCTCCTCACTTCAGATGTTTGACCTCCTATTGGTGGAGACCAATGGAAATAATGATAGCAGGGTGGAACTTTGTGTGCTCATGTGCTCTCCCAAACGGGTTGATTTAATGTGCACGTACTATGTCTGGACAGCTATTGTTTTGACCCTAAACATTTCATTTAGTGTGCGTCTTCCTGCAACAATGGTATAATAAGGTCACTGAAATTCTTCTGTAACATGCTAATCTGTTGGCAAAGCTGTGAGTCTTCTCCTAGGTATTATTTTTCAGTGTAAAAAGCCCTAGGATGAGTTATGTGAGTGAGCTCCCATCTCCCCACTTAGATCTACAGCTTTTCTTCCAGAGTCTGAATGAACAAAAGAACATCAGTTGCTACAAAGCTTTTTTGAAAAAGCACATTTTCAGCCATCCCACATGGGTCTTGGGCTTAAAGTACTTTTGATCCAACATTTACATTTTTATTTCATGTTTCCAAGGAGAGCAAAAGTTTTGAGCTCTGGAAAGATGTGCATTTAATGGGAAGATAGATCTCCCTCATGCCTAGCAAAGCCTTGCTTTGGGTAATCAGCAGACAAATAATGTGTCTATCAAATTTATTAGACTCCTCAAATAATAAAACAGGAGACTTTAAGTTCAAAGAAAGCCAGGATGACTTTATTTCTGAATGGATTGGGGGAAGTTGTGCATTAATTCTGACATCAGCTGGTTGAACTCACAAAGGACTAGTGGTAAGACTTAGAAATAGTTCTGCACCACATGAAGAGGGGACTCCTCAACGTGTGGTTATTTGGGAAGGAAAATGGGAGACGATCAACATGTTTTCCTCTGACCTGCTGGATGCTTGTAAAGTTTGTGGTCAGCTTTATCGATCTTGTTCTCTGGAGAGGTTTTCAAAAGTAGCTAACCAAAGTAGCCTGAAGGGAGATGATTGAAAGGGGAAGGAGAATCAAATAGATTTGCCATGTCTCTTGTCATTTTTATATGATGTTTGACGTACAGCCATTTCCTTTCACAATGGATAGTTATTTCACCCTTGTCTTGCTTTCATTTATGCAGCCAGACTCTGAGTCACACAGGACTTTGAGGCAGAAACCCCATTCTATGGAGGCACTCTAATAAGGCCAATAAAGTAACCAGGGGGAAATTGTTTTGAATTTGCAACAAAAAATGAAATCCTTTCTTCAAACTGGCACAGAGGGGAGTACATAGCTGCTGAAAATGCAGTTTCAGAAAGAGAGAGAAAGAGAGAGAGAGAGAGAGAGAATAAAATAGGGGACTAGTTTGAAAGAATATCTCAAACTAAGATTCCTCACATGCCCAAAATATGAATATAATTTAGATTACTGCCATTTATACTCATTTGTTCAATTCATGAAGGCGGTACCTATTCTCTGACTTCAGTGGAACTCCTCTTTGCAGGCATTTCTTTAGGGCTGCCACTTTTACTTATCCATAATGGCTCAGATATTAAATGACCTTAAATTTCTATTATGGATGCCTAGATTTCCCCTATTACAATGCATTTTTGTTAGTTTCACTCATATAAAAATGTATATGTCAGATGTATATATTAACATATATAATCATACTTTGGGCTCCTCCCCATTTTGTTTTTTGAGGGGGGCCAGGCCCTCTCAATGTTCAGAGGGCTTCAGCACCGCCCCCTGGCCCCTCGTGATGTTGCACGTGTGATGTCAGGATGTTGCATTGCCCCCCCCATCATCTTGAGAAGATGGCGCCTCTGGTTGCTGTGCCTGTTTTGCTGCAGCTGGGGCAGACGAATTCGTCTGCAGGGCCGGTGCCTCCATTTAGGCAAACTAGGCCATGGCCTAGGGTGCCAAAATGGAGGGGGCGCTGTCGAGCCTGCCCGCCGCCCACCGCCCGCTTACTGCCTGCCCGCCGACTGCCGGCGCCTCCACGCATGTCGCCGGAGCCTGGCGGGCGGCTGCTCGGCTCCACCCCTGAAATGGAGGGGGCACGGGCGAGCCTGCCCGCCGCCCGCCCACGCTCCCACCAGCGCCGGGAGCAACGAGTGAGCGGTGGCGGTGGCAGCTCCTGTAGCTGAAGCCTTCAGCTATGGGCACTGTTGCTGCTGATGCCAATGCTCGCTTGTTGCCGCGGCCGCTGAAGAACTCACAGCATCCCCTCCATAGGTGGGAGGCGCGCGAGCGTAAATGAGAGCAATGATATCATGTCAATCAAAGCATGTAGTGATCTTCACAAAGTGTTACAGAGAAGCGGGGAAAGGAGGCTCAAGGGTGCTGTTGCCATGTCTGGTTGTGCCCTCGTGAAGCAGTTAATAGGACCAGACATCTGCTCAGTGTGAGCGTGTGATGCAAGACACTGGCAGAAGAATGAAGGAAACCATGAGAAAATTCAGGCAGATTCTTTCACTCCTTGGTTTCTTGTGAGTTCTGGCAAACGCCTTCACATTCTTTATGATAATTCGCATTCGCTCGCAAGATTTTGCATTTTTAGCAGGACATAGTCATAAATAATTCCATTTTATGGTGCAGGAGACATTCTTGGTTTCAGTGACCCTCGATACTTTTTTTAAAGAAAAAAGTTGTGCAAGTTGAAACATCCCTTAGTTGTGTGCATGTGCTTGTTTGTACATGCACAACCCGGGGGCGGGGGCGGGGGGGGGGCTGTTAAAAAGCTTTGTAGTTCAGAAGCTTGCAAAGTAGTGCTGAGGTTAGTGCCCGCCCCCACAAGAGGGTTAAAAAAACACACCATACACATATACACCCATTTTGACCGTAAGTTGAAACATACTCTCTTCTCCTTCATGCGTGTGATTTTGCTAAGAAGCATACGTTATTGGCAGGCACAAAGTAGCATTTCTTAAGACTATAGCACAGCAGACAACTACACTCAACAAACAAAATGAGCAATTGCTATTTACTAGGGAAATGTTACGTAAGAATGAATTTGTGATGGGAACCCCACTAATTCATAAGAGGTTGGCCTTTGTGGGAAGTGGTGTGCTGCAGTGGTGGCCAATGCCCTGTTGAGATTGCCAGGGAGGCCAACAGTAGATGGAGCCAGAGAATGACAGGCAGAGTCAGAGCCAACTCATTCTAGTTTTATCTCTGTCTTCCTGCCTGCTGAGTTCTGCAAGGGGAACACTGACTAAGGAGGAAGAGGACAGCCAGTGCTACTCCCTGGACTGGTTGTAAGTAAGAAGTCAGACAGGTGGGGGATGAATGAGGTTGGTGGGGCAATTCCCTATTTACCCTGTGAACCAGTTGCCATTGAGGTGCATAACTAAATAAATAACTGAGGGCAAAAACTGTCTGGGTGTAGAAGGCCAAAATTAAGCCTGAAATGCAAGTAAGGAAGAGTTGGTTAGTTTTAATTTGGGTGTGTGTGGGTGTTGAAAGAGGCTTGGTACAATGTCTAAATTATAAGGAATAACATAAAGATTTTTTCTTTCCTCCATAAACACCATTTGATGCCTTTTCAAAGGGAAACAACATATTCACAGAGGACAAAGCCATCAATGGCTACCACCGCTGCTGGAGGCAATATATATCTGAATGCTCTTTGCTGGGAACCATAACTTAGGAGAGTCCTGCTGGTTGGCCCCCATGAGACTGGAATGCTGCATGAGATGGGCCTGTTGTGGCAAGACTTTTCTTACCTATTCTCTCACGAGTTTATGAACATTGCCATGTCTGATGTTATTTCCTGTGCCTCTTTATCCTTTTGCACACAGATCCCATGTAGAATATAGAAGGAAATTGCTGGCAGATTATGGCATAAATCTACAAAAATGTTTATATTCGAATAAATGTGCAATAAAATGCTACATCACAAACTGATGTAGAAATATGAAGTACAAGAGTGGGGGGAAAGGGAGAATCGAGAAAATAAAAAAATCGACAGATTTGTCCATCTGTATTCCTAGTGTAGGGTTTTAAAGGTCAGTACCAGCACTTTAAACTCAACCCAGAAAATAATTGGCACCCAGTGAAGCTTTCTTCATGCTGGTGTACTTAGACGAATTGTCATTTATGGACTTTATTTAACGGGAAGGTTATAGCAATTGAATCTAGAGGTTGCAAAGGTATATGTGACAGTGATACACAAAGAGAAGAAAACTAACATACATGTACCTTGGTTTAAGTACACAATTGGTTCTGGAAGTCTGTACTTAACCTGAAGCATATTTAACCTGAAGTGAACTTTCCCATTGAAAGTAATGGAAAGTGGAATAATCCGTTCCAGACGGGTCTGCCGAGTACTTAAACTGAAAGTACTCAAACCGAGGCGTACTTAAACCAAGGTATGACTGTACATGGAACCTCTGGCCTTCCAGATGTTATTAGACTACAGCTCCCATCAGCCCTGACCATTGACCCTGTTGGCTGGGACTGATGGGAGTTGGAGTCTGGTAACCTCTGGAAGGCTAGATGTCCCCCATTCCTGGCATAGACTCTACTGGACTACATGGACCAATGCTCCAACCCTGTATAAAACAACCACAACCACTTTGAGGGTGTTATTTTTACAATCAAGTGGTGTGTAAATGTGATAAAACAATAAACAAATAAATAAAATTTTACACTTTGCATTCTCCAAGAGGAACGTGAAGTGAGTTTTCTGTGTGTCATCAGTAACATGGATAAACTCATTACATATGTAATATTATTTATTACATTCATATTACCGATTGCGCAAACTCATTGCTTTCTATTCATCTCATTAAAGGCTACATTAATTATGCCTATGCTATGCAAGTCAATAACAAAGAACCTGTTTTCCTTTGTCACAGGAAAATGAGAGAAGAAACAATCCAAAAATCTGCTCTGAGCTATGCAGCCCACAGAGACGAAAGCTAGAAAACACATTAATTCTTGGTGTTCTACCTCATGGAACAGATGCGTCTTATTCCAAGATGATACCTGAGAGCCATAAGCCTGTGAGCCGTCAGTGAGCTGGAAGTCAATGCAAATTCTTAGACAGTCTCGGCCCTCAAAAGATTCTCAAAATGGCCAAGTCTTCCAAGGAGTCATGTCTCGCAAGGTTCTCTTCCAGGATTACAAGGGTTGAAGAGTTTTCCCCACTCCATTTGGAATTTTAAAAGCCAGGGTGTGTTTATGCTAGTTTTGTACAGAACCAAAGGTTGCAAAAGTTCTAGACAATTGTTTGTTTAGTCGTTTAGTCGTGTCCGACTCTTCGTGACCCCATGGACCATAGCACGCCAGGCACTCCTGTCTTGCACTGCCTCCTGCAGTTTGGTCAAACTCATGTTTGGGTTATTATTTCAGTGTTTTTGAGATTGCAAACCCATTTACACGGCTGAGAGCAAACCCCTCGTTACTTCTGAGTAATGCCTAGGATTGTACCATAGATCTCAGTTCCATTGTCTGATATCTGATACATATGTAGACAATTTAAAAAGGCAACATATGTTTTTGGAACATATTGATTGTATGTTTTAACTTGTTTAAAATGCTTAACTGTTTCTTTGGCTGTTTCTTTGTCCCAGAATGTTACCAAATGAACATGTTTGGTGTCATTTGTTTAAACTAGTAAATAAAACAAGAGTCACAGGTTGTTGTTTTTTTGTTTTTTTACCCATATGAAGGACAGAAATGTCTAACTCTTGGCAGCTAGCATGAAGATCACATTTTCAAGTGTATCAAAATTCCATTTTATCAGCAAGAAAGGGTCACATTGTCTAACTAGCATAATGAGCACACAGAATTTTTGCTTATGTTCCAGATGGAACTAATATTTTAAAGTGTTTCTCATGGTGGCTAAACAGGAGTTTGATCACTCTTAAAAGCCTGTTACAGTTGTAAGTGATGAAAATTGTGATTTCATTCTATTCTTTCTCTGCACACAAAAACCCCAAAAATATGTGTTTGGCTATATTATGTTCTTTCCCCTAGGAGAATAGCGAACTTGACTGGATTATTCTATTTCCCTGATCAGTCAATTGCCTGGAGGGAAGTGTGCCTACTGTCTCGTTCTAACTAGTAAGCCTCCTCTAGTAAGATTGTGCATTTCTTCACTGGGACAGAATATCTGAATATGGTCGAGTTTTGGGAAAGCCAATATTCTTCCATCAGTCACCTCATTTCTGTCATCAAGGGATCAACTGCATCATTTTGCTCTACCAGCATAAAGTAAAGGTAAAGGTACCCCTGACAGTTAAGTCTAGTCGCGAACGACTCTGGGGTTGCGGCGCTCATCTCGCTTTACAGGCCTGAGGGAGCCAGCGTTTGTCCGCTTCCGCAGACAGTTTTTCCGGGTCATGTGGCCAGCATGACTAAGCCGCTTCTGGTGAAGCCAGACTACAAAGCCCTAAATGGCTTGGGACCCAAGTACCTAAAACGGCACCTCCCCAGTACAAAGCATTTCAGGCCCTACGATTCTCAGGGGCTTCTTGGTGGTGTCACCACCATGGGTGAAACCCTGGAGAGCCACTGCCAGCTGGTGTCAACATTACTGGATGGAGCAATGGTCTGACTTCGTATTAAGCAGCTTCCTATTCTCCTTCCTGTATACTCCCAAGGATGCAGGCACAATTGAGAAGGGTAGATGACATAATCCTGAAATGGTTGCTTTTATTAGTAACTGCCTGTTAACTGCAATATGTTTATTGGGGAAGATCTATATGGGCTGCATATAAAATGCTAGTAAACAAAGATGTCTGTTGACTTTTCTTCTTTTGCTGGTTTGCCATCCAAATCCAGCATTTCTTTTTTGTTTGCTATAAACATCTGGACTCGGTTTTCTTCTGACATCTTATCCTCCCACGTGGTTTTTAAACACCAGGTCCAGGCTGACTGTAGGTTACAGACCTACTATTTGAGGGCCAGGTTGTTGCTAGGTAAATATGCTTTCGAAGATTTCAATTTCCTCTGTGATATTTGAGATGCTGTGGCCTACATATAAATACCAGGATCCTTCCTACACATCCAGAAGGCCAACCTTCTTTGCAAGATTTCGTTGTTTTACCAACACACTTGTTTTCTTTTATAAAAGAAGAGCAGAAAGGCTCGGGCAGGCTGTGTACGCCCGAGCTGGTGGTGAGAAAACGATGGCAGAGAAAGAGGAGAGGTCTTTAAAGAACCTCTCCCCCTTCTCTGCTGGAAAGACAGATTCCTTTTACAGTCAGATCACTGGCCTGTCATCTGTAAAAAGATTGTCAGCTGATAACTCAAATTCTGTCATTGAAATAAACTGTAGGATTCAATCGGTGACATCATTTCAATGTTACAGGTAGGTAGCTGTGTTGGTCTGCCATAGTCGAAACAAAAACAAACAAAAAACAAAAATAAAATAAAAAAATAAAATTCCTTCCAGCAGCACCTTAGAGACCAACTGAGTTTGTCATTGGTATGAACTTTCATGTGCATGCACACTTCTTCAGATACAAAGTGTGCATGCACACGAAAGCTCATACCAATGACAAACTTAGTTGGTCTCTAAGGTGCTACTGGAAGGAATTTTTTATTTTGTTTCGATCATTTCAATGGTTAGGATAGCTCAGTTAGTTAGAGCGTGGTGCTGATAATACCAAGGTCGTAGGTTGGGACAGCAGCATAGTCCTGCATTGCACATGATCCTCAGAGTCCCTTCCAAATCTGCAATTCTAAGATTCTAAGTTTGGGTTGCAGTATTAAAGATGGGCAAGCATTAGTGGTAGGAGACAGGAACTGGGGCTTTATGGGGAGACTGAGATATATGCTGACAGAAGGGGGTGTCACCTACTTCTCAAGGATGTCTAAGAAAGAAGATGCTAACAGATTTTAATTTTCTATAATAATGAGGATTAGAAACTTGCTCTGTCATTGTTTTTAAAGCTTAGGTTCTCATGACCCTGTGCAATTCATTATTTTCTGTACTCAGTGCTGTAGTCATAATCTCATATATGTTAACAGTTATCTTGCTTGAGATCTGATATTGCCACACATGCTACTATGCACTGCAGGAATAATAGAAACACGGGAAACTCCATCTAGTTTGGCATTGTCGACACTGATTGGCAGCAGCTCTTCTGGGTTTCAGACTGCGGACATTCCCACAGTAGGGAAGAGAGATAGTAGCATCAAATAAATTAATTTGAGAAGATCCAGATTTAATCACAACTTCAGTTGACAGGATCTTGGCTTACCTCTATCAGGAAAAAAATGCTGATGTTTTCTCACAGTGCAGGGCAGAGTTGTGAGTATGATATTCCCTGCTGCAATTCCACATATTAGGACAAAACTGACCATTTGGTATTTCTAATATCTCAGGGCCTCTTGACTGGAAAATCTTCTTTGGCCTGAGGGCGACCTTCGCCCTTGGTGTGCCATCTGGGTGCCACATGCCAGTAGCAGACAATGCCAAAAACTGTGCGGCCCAAGTGGACATGGGTCACCCAGGCTAGGAGTAGTACCCAACTAAAAAAGTTCCACCCGTGCAAGTAGATTTAGCTTTCTAATAGAACTTCCCTCCTCTTTATGTGCATTCCCATGTGCCCCCTGAATTTGTCCCTCAGTTCCCCCAATCCTTCAAATCAGATTTAAGGGAAAACCAAGTGGATGAGCACTCAGAGAGGAGAGAACATGGAAGTGCCACTGTGTAGCTAAAGCTCCTTGCGCTAGTAGAACTGTTTAGCTGGATACCACCTGAGGTGATGGCCAGAATATTTCTCTGGATCCCCCTCTCTAGCCACAGAGGCGGGGGTGGTGGTGTACAAGGGGTAACTTTGTGTGAAAAAGGACTCCAGAGAGATGAGGAAAGTCACAGAGATGTGATACTGCTGAGTTTGGGTTTTGAAAGCTAACAGCATGGGTCTATCTCTGGTGATCTGATATGGGAGCAAGTTGACTTTGGCTGTCTGCTGGAGTGCCTGCAAAAATGAGTAGGACGAAACTGCATACAAAAATGTGGTTTTTAATGGGAGAAATTAAAATGCTGATTACTTTTCATGAGGACCTGCAAAATTGCTGCAGATTAAAACAAAAAACCACCTGCAAAATTGCTGCAGAAGAATGGAGAACTGAATTTAAGGTTGGAACGATGAGACTTTGAGAGAAACCAAAATTGACAGATTTGTCCATCTTTACCATAGTTGAGCTTTGCCAAAATGATCCACTCTCATAATATTACATTGCGTTTCCACTAGGTATTTCTCTGTCCCCCTTTAGCCAAAAGGATTTTAATAGGCAGCATGAAGGGCTCTTGTGGACTTTTATGCTGTGGTCCATCTCCCAGAAACTTGGAGGCTGAAGGTGGTTGTATGCCTGAGAGAAGATGACAACCAGTATTGATTTGCTGCCTCCAGGTCCCAAAACAATAAAACAAGTTGGGATTGAGGGGGGGGATGTACCCAACCCAAATAACCCATGCATACAATAATTCCAGTGACTGTAACATTTGAGGTTGGTGAAGTTCTTGTGATCTACCAATAAATCTTGAGAGGCAAAGTTCATAAGTAAGCATTTCATCAAGCAATTTAGATAATGAATTCCAGACTGTTCAATTCCTGGCTATTGAACACAGGTTTAAAAGCTGCAGACCACACATTTCTTAAATGGGTGCATTTAATCAGATTCATCTTCTTAATAGTACACAACTAATACGGAGTACTGTATGGGAAATGCAAGAGTGATCAGGAGGTCTCATTCTGGACTTGCAGAAAAACAACACAGAACAATCCTAGTTAAGTGCTGAGAAAGTAAAAATTATATGGCAAAACAATTTGATTTTACAATACTGTAGTTCTCTTAACTTTCAAAGATCTATAATATACCAGCTTCACAAAATCAGTATTCAATGTCGGTTGCGACTATTGATCAGACTGTGTCAGATATATCTCTATCAGCCATTACTTTCTAACTTAGACAGGATGACCGCTGATATACCACCCTTAAATTCTAACCACCACCTAGCTAGGAAGTTAAGAATTGGCACATTTATAATTCTACTACCAGTTGATGACATGATCATTAGAGCTAGCTGAGGCGAGGGAGCGCAACTGATTCAGCACGAACAGGGTAGATGACAGAAATTAGTTGCCAAGCAGATTGTGCTAAGGGCTGGCTCACAAATGGATGTACCTCCCTTGAACTCTCATCACTTAATTACTCAGTACTTGACGAATGTCAAACACATTAACTGTTTCTACTGAAAAGAATTGTGTTTGAGTTGATATTGGGTTTATGTGGAAGTGCTGTCTACAGTGATTAATCAATGGTGGCTGTTTTATGCAGCCAAGCAACGACTTGATGCAACAGTCAATGGGCGGTTGTGAACTTGCCACAATTTAATATCACAGAAACGATGTATTTTTGAGTTGGTGGTGTGCAGAATTTACAAGTTATTCTTTGGGGTGTCGAAAGAGTTGAGAGTCCTAGGCTGCAGGAGTGAGGTTTCGGTGTAGCTAATCTCAACATGGTGAGACAAATCCTCAAAGCAAAAGCAACGAGAATGAAAAAACGTGATAAAATTGTCCTGCTTATATTGCAATCCGCAGGTGCCCATCTCATGGTAAAACAGGAGCAAAAGCCTTCTCTGTTCTTGCATCCAACCAATGGAACCACCTTCCCTCAGAAACCAGACCAACAGCAATAATATTTGTGCTTTTGGTACTTGTTAAAAACTTTTTTTATTTAATTCAGGCCTTTGGAGACTATTAGTGCTTCCTGCATTGCCATCATGCTTTCTAACTCTTTATTATTTTCACAGGGACTACCAGCACACATAGTGTAGGACTTTAGTATACATAATAAATACACATATGGGTGAGGGAAGAAGACCTTGCTTCCCCTCCCTTCCTCTTGACTGAGAGCAGGTGGGTCCCCCCCCCCAGTCCTGTGGAGTGCATTGGTGTTCATCTCTGAGTGGCTTCCTTGAGGGAAGAAGCTTGTGAAGGAGGCACCCTCCAGAGGACTGAATCCCAACTCTCGCTCCCCTGCCAAATATCACCTCAGCCTATTCCCTAAGTTCCATTGCCGCGGCAACTGCCCAGGCTATTCTCCATCTGTGCACATACTCTGCAGCAAGTCCCGGGCTGAACCTGGGCTCTGCCGGCTGAGGCACCGTGCTCACTTCTCCCCTGCCAGGACCTGGCACCTCTGATGTGGACAGTCCACTGCAGCCCAGCGGTGGCTGGTGGTAGTAGGCCTGGGAGGTTGCTGTGGCAACCGGGCCTTGGGAAGGAGCCTGGCAGGGGAGTTGGGATTCTGTGGAGTGCTCCTTTGCAAATACATTCCCTGCAGGAAAGGCATTTGTGATGGAGCATCTGATACCCCGCAGGATCGAATCCTCTGCTTTCCAGCCAGTGAGTAGTAGAGGATTCGGATTCAGTTCTGTGGGGTTCTGCTTCCGCAGCATGTTCGCTGTAGGGAACACTCTGGCAAAGCATATCCCTGCAGCTTTCCTGCCCAACATCCCCTGACAGTTCTGGATCGCTGTGGGTGGCCTGACCACAGAGATCCGGGGCTGTTTCTATCCAACTTAGTCAAAGTCCAGATCTCCCCAACACCTGAATCGACCTGATTTGGCCTGGGCTTCAGGCTTCAGACAAATATGGTGCACAGCTTTTGTTAATCTCGTGTCCTCCTGTTCAAATCCCATTGAAATATAGTCGTCTAGCTTGCGGGTGGCGCTGTGGTCTAAACCACTGAGCCTCTTGGGCTTGCTGATCAGAAGGTCGGCGGTTTGAATCCGCCTGTTGCTCTGTCCCAGCTCCTACCAACCTAGTGGTTGGAAAGCACATCAACACAAGTAGATAAATAGGCACCACTGCGGCAGGAAGGTAAACGGTGTTTCTGTGCACTCTGGCACTCGTCGTGGTGTCCCGTTGCACCAGAACCTGTTTAGTCATGCTGGTCACATGACCCAGAAAGCTGTCTGTGGACAAACAGCCTGAAGCAAGATGAGCACCATACCCCATAGTCAAGTTAAAAAGGTAAAGGGACCCCTGACCATTAGGTCCAGTCGTGACCGACTCTGGGGTTGCGCGCTCATCTCGCATTATTGGCCGAGGGAGCCGGCGTACAGCTTCCAGGTCATGTGGCCAGCATGACAAAGCTGCTTCTGGCAAACCAGAGCAGCACATGGAAACACCGTTTACCTTCCCGCTGTAGCGGTTCCTATTTATCTACTTGCATTTTGACGTGCTTTCGAACTGCTAGGTTGGCAGGAGCTGGGACCAAGCAACGGGAGCTCACCCCGTCACAGGGATTCGAACCGCCGACCTTCTGATCAGCAAGCCCTAGGCTCAGTGGTTTAACCACAGCGCCACCTGGGTCCTTTACCGTTACCTTTTTACTAGCTTCCTCTGATGCAGTAGTGTACTCTTGTACAACTTGCATTAATTTCAGGGAGACTTGTACAGGAGAACCTCCAAGTGTATTTGTGCTTTTGGACATAAATGAATCAGTGAAATGGCATTCATGGGTTATATTTCAGTTTGCCTGTACCTCTTGCCATAGAATGATCCTAAGGACGGCTTAGCGGTGAGTGAGCGTTTGTCACACAAATGAAATATTTAAGCTCCTTGTAAGTTCCAATAAAAGAAACAGTATCTGCATTGTAGGAATGCAGTGTTTTAATCCCCTTTCTCTAGAATATGTCTTTCCCAAGCACTGCACATCGACGCAAAACACATTAGTGCTAATGTCAGAACTCTTACAATCCACCTGGCATTAAAGAGCTGTAAAATGTTGCCATGTGGACTTTCTGGACAATATCATTTTAGAAACAACGTGTGCTATGGAATTAATTAACAGGGCTAACATGTATAAAACATACATTTTTATTGTTTCTTATGTACTATAAAATTTGCAAGAAAGACGGGCCTGGGAAAGCCAAGCCGTCTTGCAAGGCATTGTGTTGGAAAGGGCTGGGCAAAAGCAGATGGAAAGTCTGAAAATGAAATGAGAACAGATGGGGAGTCTGATGGTGAAATTCAAACAGGAGTAATTTGGAATTTACATTGCTGAGCTCAGACATGCATTTATGGAGTTCTGATAAGGAGAAAGAGTTAAAATGTATAGGCTTCACTGTGATTCAGAATACCTCACAGAATCCTTGTGTTTCCACAATCCGGAAATCACATATATTCTTGGATATACATATAGCAATCAGTGGTGTAGTAGTGAATTTTGAACTTCATCAGCTCATCATGACCCACAATCCCAAGAAGTGTCCTAGCATGCAGGCAGCTATGTTGATTCACACACACACACACACACACACACACACACACACACACACACACACTTCTCAAAGGGCATCAGCATATTAATTCATTAGGGTTAGCTGACAAACCTAGAGTAGATATTTATAGAATAAAGTCAACTTCTAAAAGACAGTTGAGGTTTATGAAAAAGACCTTCAGCCAGCTGAAATGCAACCCATTCACTTTCAATCTTGCAAAGAAGTATTACCATTTAAACTCCTAGCATGAAGCAGGAATCCTACCAAAAAAGAGGGAATAAGAACCTAGCCTTTGCTTGATTATTTCCCTTCTAGAAAAACAATGAACTTTAACAAAAAAATGCCTTCAGCAAGTTGAATTACTGGCACTGTGCTAGATGCTCTATTTAATTGAATTTTATTGCATCTTTTATTTCTTATATATTGGATTGTAATCCAACTCCATAGAAATAAAATTTTAAAATAACATAAATATTTAATGTGATGGATTTACCTGTTGTGTCCGTCCTGCTTACCTGCCAGGTGTCCACTGGGTTCTAGGAATGACAGAGCCTCCACTGGGCCCCCCTTTTCACAGCTGCTTCTGCTGTCCTTCCCAGATGTGCCTCAGATCATCGGAATGAAGATTATGAGCCACACTTTGGGAATCCCTGCTTTATGGCAATACTTATCCATACTTCTGGAAGTTGATAAAGGAGTGATAATAGCCTGGGATAATCAGGGTGATACAATTTGAGGGATGATTACATGTTTACTTCATGATACAGGAGCATTTGGGGATTGTCTGAACAGGAAAAATTGATCAGAGAAAAAGGTTGGGGGGTCTACCTTCCCACTACATTCACAGCCAGCAAAGGATGATTGGTTATTGCAGATGGAGGCTTAATGAAGCAAAATGATCATTTGGATATTGCGAACAGGTATCTTTCTTTAACTTACCAGGTTTTCCATGGAAAAGCTAAATCTTGTTTAAACTGATATCATGCTTAGCTTGGAAGACTGAGCAACCAGTATGTGTGGGCAAATTGCAGACAGACAAAGTCACTATTAGACTCTGGGGCACTGAGATCCACCTTTGGAGGAGACTGCCTGTAGGCTGCTTGAACTGCTGCCTCTTGAAATGACCATGCAGTGGTAATAGTACCACCTGGAATACTGTGTCCAGTTCTGGGCACCACAGTTCAAGAAGGATACTGACAAGCTGGAACGTGTCCAGAGGAGGGCAACCAAAATGGTCAAAGGCCTGGAAACGATGCCTTATGAGGAACGGCTTAGGGAGCTGGGTATGTTTAGCCTGGAGAAGAGAAGGGTGAAGGGGTGATATGATAGCCATGTTCAAATATATAAAAGGATGTTATATAGAAGAGGGTGAAAGGTTGTTTTCTGCTGCTCCAGAGAAGCAGACACAGAGCAACGGATTCAAGCTACAAGAAAGAAGATCCCACCTAAACATTAGGAATAACTTCCTGACAGTGAGAGCTGTTTGACAGTGGAATTTGCTGCCAAGGAGTGTGGTGGAGTCTCCTTCTTGGGAGGTCTTTAAGCGGAGGCTTGACAGCCATCTGCCAGGAATGTTTTGATGGTGTTTCCTGCTTGGCAGGGGGTTGGACTGGATGGCCCTTGTGGTCTCTTCCTACTCTATGATTCTATGATCTGGACTCCCTCTATGAAGACTGACAGCGTAAATAGGTGAGTAAACCCTACTTCTTAAAGCCACAGCAGTCCCTATTATCCAAAGGGACACAGACCCTGTGTGGGTGACCGGGACCCTATGGGCTCTTGCCACTGCTTGGCAGAGAGAGGGACAGGCACACGGCTTTGGTAACGATACAATTACTCCCTAAAATAGTAATTGAAATATAGCTGTTGTTGAGCATAGAAACATAGAATGCTGCCTCATACTGAGTAAGACCATTGACTCATCTAGCTTAGCACTACCTACACTGACTGGCAGCAGCTCTCCAGGGTTCTAGGCTGGGTTCTCTCCCAGCCCTACCTGGAAATGTGATGGATGGAACCTGGAGATTTACCAGGGATTCAGCCTGACACCTTCTGCATGCCAAGCAAGTGCTCTGACAATTGATCTATACTGATAATTTTCATCTTCACCCTCCAGAAAACAGAAAGGCACGCAAGGAAACAGATAAATACTAAAACTTGGTTTTCTGCTGTGCCTCGGGTGAGTGGAATCATTTAGCTATTCCATCTTAGGTATTGCTAGCCCCAAATGTAAGGGGAGTTTTGCACATCTCCTTCCCCCTGCAGCTACAGACTCAGACTTTAAATCCAAGGTAATTTGGTGGGTTTATTTCATTACAAATTAAATTGTTTATGATGCTTTATGAAACACCCATTTCAGTGTGCACAAAAATGGAATGCTGTATTTACGAGGCAATACATATGAGAAGGCTGTATAATTTTAGTATTTCAGAGTTATGGTATACCAAAAATATACCTTTGTCATGAGGGAATTGTTACGGCAAGCAATTGGAAATAGCCAAAACTGGAAAGTCCTAATAACAGAGTAAAGTTTAACAAGGCATTGTTCTCTGGTGGTCCAGCAAAAAAGAGAAGAAAAAGAAAAAAGTGGCTGTCCATTCATCCATTTGTTCTGCTACTGCTTGATGGAAATCTCCTCTGAGTGCCTGTTTTGGCAAGCCCCCCCCCCCCCCCGCCTCTTGTCTTCCATTGGAATAATAATAGTGGTGGAGTCTGCTCCAGTGCCCCAGTAAACTCTGTGCATGGTGCAACTCACCAGTCATACTCTCTTTAAGCTGCCTCTGATCCCTGGCATCTAGGTTGTGTGGCTCCCCCTGGGCATCCCCCCCACTGCACTGGGGAAACCTACACAATAATTTGTGCGTAGGCTTCTGCAGGAGCTGGGTCCTGCAAAGACGGAGGATTTGGGGCACAACTGGGGATACAGTTTTAATGTTCCTTGATATTGTTTTCAGAAGGGTAATGGTCAGGAATGATGGGCGATGTGGTCAAACAACACCTGAAATTTCATAGGTTCCCCACCCTGGTTTATGGTGAAGCAAGCACCCACATGACAATGTAATCTGCACCGGGATACTCCAGGCTTTGCTGAAGAAGGATGCAATCACAATGCTAGAACAATGCATGCCATACAAGGATGCCGGTGCCATTCCTGCCAGAAATAGATCCGGTCTCACGATTCTGCTTTGATCCTGTAAAGCTGATGCAGAGAAGCCCAAGAAATGGCAGGCAAGCCCCAGTACAGAGTGGTGATTGCTCTCACCACTGCTCAGGATGCCACTCATAAACATTTTGAGAGGGGTTCCACCCCCCCCCAAACCTTGACATTGTGAAGACCTCACGACAATGCGAAAGATGCAAAGGGAATGCTTTATAGCCAACAACGCAGGAACAAACTCAATTGAGTCATGGAACCAAACACAAAGAACATGATTGACTTCAAGAAAACCAAGCCACCAGACATGAATAGTCCTTTTCTTTCATTTTGTAGAAATGTAATGACACTGAGATTTGCAAGAAAGTGGGGGAGGGGGGAGAGAAAGAAAGAAAGAAAGAAAGAAAGAAGCTAGGTTAATAGCATTGTGGTGACGACAGATGGCAGCTGGTAGGGTTCCTTGAAAGAGAAGTAATGCTCGCTGACACAGCTCTGATGCAGCCCTAGAAGAATTTATCCCAGAAATATTGGGACCACACATGCACTGTGATTATACTTAAGTTAAATTCCTTTCTCTGTCTGCCTGTTTCAAATGCTCCAGTGTTTCAATTTCATTCCCTACGTGGTTCTCTCCCTACCCCACAACCCTCTCTGCTCACATATATCCCAATTCCTGGACTGACCTGTTTTACATCATTTTCCAGGTCTTTCTAGACCTTCCGGAAACTGAAGACAATTAGGGTTAGATCGGGACGTAGCTCACCCACTGAAATCAATGAGACTCGCGCGAGAGTTTGGCACCGAAAACGGAACATCCAGTCCGAAGCCGGAATGGCTTCTGTAATTTCAGGATGTCTCGGTCAATTCGTGGTCGTTGACTGGTACAGTGGTACTGCGCAAGCTGAATGCCCTGCAAGACAAATTTTCCGCAAGATGAATGTATCTTGCCATCTGATGGTGACAAATTCGTTTTGTGAAAAATTCGTCTTGCGAATCGCGATTTCCCATAGGAATGCATTGAAATTTAATTAATGTGTTTCTATGTGCAAAAAAAGAAATTTCAGTGCTCCTATGGGAAACCGTGATTTGCAAGATGATTTTTTTCGCGAAACGGATTGACTCGCAGAACAAATTAAATTCACCTCGCAAGGTACCACTGTATTGAACATGTGCTTGAACCCTCATAATGATTCTTGTTTTTCTATATGGAAGATGGAGAGGTATGTGTAGAAACGAGCCTGCAGTACAAAGGTAAATTTCATGTTTGTTGCTCCAGCCACTTTTGCTCTGCTCCTGTCCACTATTGGCATGTGCCTCCCCCCCCCCCAGTGAGCAAAGGGAATCCCATCACCAGCCTCAAATAGCCTCAGACTGTCTTTTAAAGAAGCATTGACAGAAATTCCCTTGGTAAAGAGATTCTCTCAAAAAAAGGGTCAGGAACGTAACCATTTTTTCAGTTGTCTTTTAAAAAAAATATTATGATAACAAGGATATTGCTTCCTGAACCCCCCACTGCTGCCGCCCCCCCCTCAGCCCCACTGCCAAAAATATCCTTAGCTAATTCTTCTGCCACCCACTGTACCACTAGCGCTGTACTTTTATGTTGTCATATTTTAAATCGGAACGCGGGCGAAACACACAAATAAAACCAACACACAATGTGATGATTAATAAGCCAGACACAAATATTTGGATGGCTTTTAGCACAAGCATCTGTTTCGCTTCACAAGCACATTATATTGGAGTTGACAAAGAGAGGGGGGGAACACTTCTTTAGTAATTTGCACTATCCAGCTTTAATGCAATCATCAAATGCACCTGTGACTCAAACACTAGAGTAGCGCAAGGGATTTCTTGCTTTAACTAGAGCTGGGCTTGTTTTTCTTTGTGCCAGGAAAGTGCATAGCCAAATGCACTTGGGAGGCAATATAGTTTTGGGGTCATTACACCTGATGTGCTGCTTTCTGAATTAAAGAGCAATCTTCCGTTAGAAATGTCCATCCTATTTAGGGTGTGATACTTATATGCCATGAGTTGTTCACCCTCCCCACCTCTTCACCAGACTCATTTCCTTCCTCCTCGAGCTCCAGTTGTATGTTTACCTTTGCAGGTGCATGCCTGGAAGGAAGCAGGAAGAAAACCATTACTTGGGGAGAAGCATTCCTTGAGGTATTGCGGTCCTAACCATGAGGTGGGGTGAAGTTGCCGCAGAATATCAGCAGGTAGGAAAAAGACAGCGCCCCTGCCACTTCTCTAGGGGAAATGCTGCTCTTTGTAATGGCAGTTGGGTCTTCTGCAACATGCATTCGCATGTCATGTGTATGACATGTGTCATCTGTCCATGGTGCTAGTTTAACTATGTCAGGTGTCAGTCCCAACTTCTGACATGTTGGTCAGGGCAAGGGGCTTGGGGTCAGGCAAGGATTGGTATGATTTGGCAGGGATGCAGGTGGAGCATCATTTCTATTGGTTAAACTTTCGGAAATAAGGTCATTATAACTAGTTATAATATTATATCATCATGATCCGCTCAAGATGGTGGGTATTTATTTAAGCATCAATATACAGCAAACTCATGTAAAATATCAAGGCAGTGTGCTCTACATAGTAAAATATAAAACACAATTAAAAACAATGCAAAACAATCATTGAAATGACAGGCTAATTCATAAAGTCTGAACAGCTACATCGTAACCATGTTTACTGAGGAGCAAGTCTCATTGAGTTCAGTGGGGTTTGCTTAGGATTCAGTCTGCATAGGATTGCACTCTGCAGCGTTTTCTGTTTCTATGTCACTGCTTGCTTTCTAAGATACAGTGGCCCTGCTTGTAAGTGTGACCTACATTATCATTATATAATGGGATGAAATTAAGGGTAATTGACGCTGATCATCGGGGCAAAAATGTCCAACAATGAGGTCTATTTGAATTGTCAAATCTCTTTGGGGAAAGCAATGAAAGACTCAGCGCTGGAGCATTTAAAGTTGCCCTGCACAAATAATGTAAAGTGGGAAATACTGTTGCATTGGCTGGGGAAGAAGGTAAATGATTCCCCCCCCCTTTCTCCGCACAAGTACATAGAGCCTTTTAAACCCTTCCCCCACTTGCATAACTTTCTGAAAATTCTTCTGCTCTGTGCTAAGCTGATGAGAAGTTGTAATTAAATATTGTTAAGTATTGGCGATCGTTAGCATTCCTGGGGCTTTCCTGCATGCTTTGTTTATGCAACATGGAATTGAGAAACGTTTCTTTCAGCCTTTATGAAATATTGGCAGTGTCATCTCTCATAACCGTCAGGCTGTCAATTATTTGACAAAATGTGCTGATGATTGTAACTGGGCTGCAACTGGTTCCAGTGCCAGAATACTATTAGCATGTAGCCTTTTCTGCTTAGAGGACAAAGAAGGCACTCTGGGAGCCTCTCGGGATATTGCCACATGGCACACTCTAAAGTTTCTAGACTGTTGTATTTGGATTTTACTTAATACTGAGAAATGTTGCTTCTTCTATCCCAATAGATAGGCTGCAGTATTGATGTCCAGTAATGTAATTTATTGGCCCACCTTCTGTCAGTTTTTGAGATATTTGCATTGCTGTTAACTTGCTCAACGCTTGTTCAGCTTTAATCTGGTTTACGTCGCTGCACTTTCTTGTGCTTTTCATCCCTGCCTGAAGAAGGGCTTTGTGAGGCTCATATGGTTGTATACTGTTTCTGTGACAGAAGCTATTTCCATATAAAGAAAGTCTTAAACAGCTTGGGCTTTGATGCTCTGCAAAAAAGACGGTTGGTACAGAACATGATAGAGATCTATAAGATTATATACGGCTAGAAGAGAATGAATAGGAGAAATTTTTCACTCTAAAAACGTACATCTACTACGATGGCCGGATAACAGTTCTCAGACAATAAAAAGTGCTTCTTCATCTACAAGAGGGGTGGCTAAAGTTTGACTGTCCAGAGGTTGCTCTCATAACCCCTATTAGCCATGTTGACTGAAGGTGATGGAAGTTGTCTAGGGGGCCACAGGTCAGCCTGATTGAAAACGTCACTAACATATTGTTATGAGTTGTGTGTGGGGGTCAGTTTAGATGAAACCCTGGGTCCCGTTCCAACTTTCAATCCCGTATCTGTGAGGGTAGAACATATAAAGTGTAACTTGCCAGTTCAGTTCCTTATGTTAAGGTAATGGCTTTGCTTGGCTACTTAAGTACCACCATTTAGCATATCCAAAGAAGTTGCTCCGTGATAAAGGCGAATGGGCTGGCCTTTCTTCTCCTCCTCACCTGGCTGGTTGTTGTTGTTTAGTCGCTTAGTCGTGTCTGAGTCTTTGTGACCCCATAGACCAGAACACGCCAGGCACTCCTGTCTTCCACTGCCTCCCGCAGTTTGGTCAAACTCATGTTCGTAGCTTCGAGAACGCTGTCCAACCATCTTGTCCTCTGTCGTCCCCTTCTCCTTGGGCCCTCCATCTTTCCTAACATCAGGGTCTTTTTCAGGGAGTCTTCTCTTCTCATGAGGTGGCGAAAGTATTGGAGCCTCAGCTTCAGGATCTGTCCTTCCAGTGAGCACTCAGGGCTGATTTCCTTCAGAATGGATAGGTTTGATCTTCTTGTAGTCCATGGGACTCTCAAGAGTCTCCTCCAGCACCATAATTCAAAAGCATCAATTCTTCGGTGATCAACCTTCTTTATGGTCCAGCTCTCACTTCCATACATCACTATTGGGAAAACCATAGCTTTAACTATATGGACCTTTGTCAGCAAGGTGATGTCTCTGCTTTTTAAGATGCTGTTTGGTAGTAGAAGAGAAATAGCCAGAGTTGTGTGTTTGAGCTGGAGGAGGACACAGAGCCATGTCTGGCTCTGTGCTGCTCCATGCTGGGTTTTGGGGATCCCCTGGAAACCTAAAGGGGAATCATGATCCGTAGGAGTGTTAATGATGCGAGCCCATCCATGCAAGTTGTATATCTGTGTAAATGAAACCACATTGCTTAAGACACCTCCACTGATCTTCATTCCAAGAAAATAGAACCTGTGTAAGTGCAGGTTGATAGGACAACTGAAGAGAAGGGACAACATCAGGTGGTTCAACATTAGCTAACAAGGCATATGGACAACCAATGAGAAATTTGCCCCCTATCTCATTGTGCATCTTTTTATACATAAGACAGTACAACATTCAGTCTGGCTAGATGATTCTCAGTTGTACCAGTTTGGAGGAAGAGGCTGATTATAACCAGGTAACTGGCCCAAAACTAACAAAATGAATTTCAGTGGGGACAAATGTAAGGTTCTCCACTTAGGCAGGAAGAACCAGTTGCACAAATATAAGATGGGGGACATATGACAAGGATCTAGGGGTCTTAGCAGACCACAAGCTCAACATGGGTCAACAGTGTGATGTAGCAGCAAAAAAAAGCTAATGCTATTCTAGGCTGCATCAACAGAAGTATAGCGTCCAGATCAAGGGAAGTAATAGTACTGCTGTATTCTGCCTTTGTCAGACCACAGCTGGAATATTGTGTCCAGTTCTGGACACCACAATTTAAGAAAGATGTTGACAAGCTGGAATGTGTGCACAGGAGGGTGACCAAGACGATCAAGGATCTGGAAACTAGGCCTTATGAGGAATGGTTGAAGGAGCTGGGTATGTTATCCTAGGAAAGAGGAGCCTCAGAGGAAATATGATAGCCACCTTCAAATATCTTAAGGGCTGTCACATGGAAGAGGGAGCATGCTTGTTTTCTCCTGCTTGGAAATAGGTTCCCACAAGGTGCAGGATAGGATGAAGTACAAGAGGAGGGCAAGGAGGGGGGGGGAAAGAGACCCTAGAAAAGGCACCCACTGAGGACCATTTTTTCAAAAGAACCCCAGTGGTGTCTTTGTGGTTAGCCTCCATCTGGAAAAAATAATAATAATCATTGAGCCATTGTAGTTCCCAGACGAAAAGAGCATGCAAAATTGACGAGAGGCAAGTGCTTATAATCCAAGGCTATCCGCCTATGAGGGTTAAAGTTAGCCTGTTGGACGTTTCTTTCAGACAGGCCCTTCATAGATAGAAATACACACACCCCTCCTGACCTTCAGGGATTCTAAACTCTCATCCTGTTGGGCTTATTTTAAATCAAAGGCCAGCATGCCAGCAGCTGTGCAAGTGAGGAACGCCTAAGAAAATAAATACTAGTTAGAGTGCTATTTAATGCCGTTAACTGCAGTGGGAGGAGGCTGGAGGGCAGTAGCTTTTCACAAGTTTTATTTGAAAGACTAACTCTTGTGCGGTTGTCACGACAGTTGTCTTTGTGGCCGGGGTTGTATTGCTAGCAGATGGAAATCGGGGAGCTTTCTCTAACTGATGCAGGAGGAGGACATGGGCTAAGTGAATCCTTGCATTCACCTTCATGCAAACCTTTGCCCTGCCCCTGTTAATAAACAGGATATTGAATAAATATGATTAGTGACATGTTGGGAGGAACAGTAAACACGTGTTTGCTTTGTGTTATTATATACGGGAATATTTACAATCTATTTATTATGCTATTTCTTAGGCTTGTTTAATGTATTAATGTATATTGTTCCTATTTACATCTGCTAGAATAATAATAATAATAATAATAATAATAATAATAATAATATAAAAAATTGTTATTTATACCCTGCCCACTCTGGGCGGCTCCCGATAGAATATTAAAAACAGAATATGACATCACACATTAAAAACTTCCCTAAACAGGGCTGCCTTCAGATGTCTTCTAAAAGTCAGATAGTTGTTTATTTCCTTGACATCTAATGGGAGGGCATTCCACAGGGCAGGCGCCACTACCGAGAAGGCCCTCTGCCTGGTTCCCTGTAACCTCACTTCTCGCAGGGAGGGAACTGCCATAAGGCCCTCGGAGCTGGACCTCAGTGTCAGGGCTGAACGATGTGGGTAGAGACGCTCCTTCAGGTATACTGGGCCGAGGTCCATAAAACAATAATAATATTAATAATAATACATTAAACAGAATGTTTGAAGGCCATTCTTGTGAGGGCTGTTCTAACAGAAACATATAGCAACATCTCTGTTCCCTCCCCTCAAAACCGAACAAGAATATTGCCATGAGCCGCAAAGGCCTACTCAGCTGCAAAGCAAACACACATCTGATGATCAACCAGGTCTAATGCAGCTTCAGAGGTTCTGTTTGACGTACAGACATAAAGGGCTTCCCCATTGCCTTGGATGTCAGTGTCCGCTCCATTGATAAATTGTGGATGTGCCTACAAGAATGCAAACATCAGCTAGACCATGAATGTCCTGGCAAAACCAGCTAGATCAGTCCCTGCAGGCAGCACCTTTTCAGCAATACTTCACTGCTGCTATTTGGCCCAATGCCTGGTTTTCTTGCGGCCTTGGCTGAGCTGACCAGTCAGAGCACGAAGAAAAATCCCTTGGTGTGACAATACTTGCTACCCAAGTCTATATATAGCGCATTGAATTCTCCATCCTCCTCCTCCTCCTCTCCCCCTCGCTCTCCTTCATTCTGTATACTTCCCCATGCACATTCCCATTGCTAAGAGAGCAGGAAAAGAAGCGAGGCACTTTATGGCTCGGAGCCGTTGCAGCGTCAGCTGCATATCAGTTGCCCTTGGAGTCCCGTAGAAGTCATTGTTCTGCTAGATCCTGCTGTATGGCAGCTACACCTATTGCTTCTCATGCCTGCTAACAGAATGTGTTGCTAAATTTAGCACAAGATTTAGACCAGCTAGTCCTATCCGTACTGATTAGCCTGACTGTCTCTCCTTAGCTGGTCTGATAATCAACTAAAACCACTCACATATGCAGTAGGAGGCCAGCTAAAAGGCTGTTTTCAGCCTTTTTCAATTAATATGCTTTGGAATAATAATTGACTTCTTGCAATCCCGTTCAGAAATCTGCTATTCTTCATAACGTGCCATTTACTTTCTTCAAAAGGAGCCCATAGGGCAGCAATCCATTTACTTAATTGGTTTGCCTATTATGGCAGGATGCTTTCATTGTAGGGTGGTTCATGGCAGGGTGGTTAATCAAAAGAAAAAGGTTAAATGCCCAGGAGAGCAAAGCATTGTGTTCTTTTCAATCACGGGGTAACGATTAGGACCAAATGTGGACGCTTCCTTGCACTTTTCCTTCCTGTTTTATTGGAGAGATGCTCACCTCTGTAGATGAGCAAGGCATTGGTCCAAAACAGTAGTGTGGCTCCTTTTCTTTTGTTTATGGATTGTCAGTTTTGTTATTAACACAGGGGTGTCAGCAACTAAGTTCTACTGAGAGTAGTCTCATTGAAATGAATGGGCCTAAGTCATTCATAGCCATTAATTTCAGTCGTTCTACTCTGGATACAACCCATCATCTGGGAGTCCCATTCTCTAAAGCGAATGGAAATTCTAACAGAGTTGGAAAGAATTGGGGGGGGGGGGGCATTTCAGAGACCTTAAGGGACAGGTGACCTTTTGGAATTTTTAGGAGGGGATCTTTAAATTGATGCATTTCCTCCCCTTCCTTTCTTTTTATAAAAGTGAAAAAAAAGAAAGAAATGAAATGTATTGCTGCTTCAAGTGCTGCCTTGGGTGTTCGTCAACATTTCTGGGTCAAAAAATGCCACTCTGGAAGTTATGACATCGTGAGACAGCATAATTCTCAAAGTCATTCTGTCCCAGGAATGTTGCCAAGCTGCCAAGCCACTAGCTTTTTTTGTATGAAAGGAAGATAATCTTAACCAAGCTGTTTTGCAAGCTAAGACCACTCTTTGAAAATTCTTAAAATTTGCCCACCCTTGAAAGATGACTCAAATATCCAGGGAGTATTCCCTGTCCCCACCCCCCTGCAAATTGCAGAAAATCACCAGGTAGAATACTTTGAGCCAGTGCCATCCAATTCCTGAACTGTAAGCTGTCTGTGACAAGAAGGAGGTAGCATTTACCAGGGCATAATGCAATAAGACACTTACAGCTGATATGTAACTAGGAATGAATGAATCTGTCAATTTCAACTTCTTGCAGTCCATTTCTCCAATCTTTACTTCACTTTGCCACATTTCTGCATCAGTTTGCAGTTTTAAAAAAACACCTCATGAAAATTCATCAGCATTTTAGTGCCCATTTCTTCTAACAGACATATTCTTGCAAACATTTTTTTGTAATAAAATTTATTTCAATAATATAGATATTTCAGGCACACATCCTCTTTAGATATGCATTTCTGGTGGTGATCTGCATTTGAAAGACAGCTGTATTGGTGTTCATACATTATTTCATGTAGTGCAGATTTGATAGGTTTGCATTAAAATATAACCCTAACCAAATTACTCCACCTCCCATCCATCTACATATCTTCCTACCTAGTTACACCAATTTTGGCCAGATTCTGATGTTATTACGAATAGAACTGAGGATGAGGGCAGCCTCAGTTCTCAAGGCAAATAGGAGCACATTTGATTTCCAGTGGTTGGCATCACAAGTGGCAGGTCAACTTCTACCTAATGGTTGGCCCCAAGTATACCTCAGTGTTTTGTATACACAAATGGCTGCCGCCTTCATTCGCATTGATGTCCACAGGGGAGGTGCACTTGAAAAGTTATTAGGGATGGGTGAACATGCAAATTTTGGGTTCTCTCTGTTTCTCCTTTTCCCAATTTTAAGTTCAGTTCTCCACATATCCACATCAGTTTGCGATATTGCCTCATGGAAATTCCTCAGCACTTTGGTGTGAATGTCTCCTCATATACACATTTTGGTATGCAGTCTTTCCTAATATATGCATTTTTTTCAAAGCAGTTTTCCAATAGTGCATTTTTTATGTTATTCACTTATCTTTGCATTCGCCCCAGTACAGTGGTAACTCTACTTACGAATTTAATGCGTTCCGAACACACATTTGTAAGTCGAAAAAATTTGTAAGTCGAATCCCATAGGAATGCATTGGGAGAAAAAATTCGTAAGTGGAAGCAACCCTATCTAAAAATTCGTAAGTAGAAAAAATCCTATCTAAACCGCATCCAAGATGGCGGACGGAGCTCCATTCGTAAGTAGAAACATTCGTAAGTAGAGTTATTCGTAAGTAGAGGTATCACTGTATATGCATTTTTTGGTACACATTACTTGGCTAGGGAACTGAATTTTACAATTCAGTGAAGTGTGAATTTTCAAAGGATGGCTGTGTTTTGGTTTGCATATTGCTTCAAAAAGCATGAATGAAGCAAGTTTGCCTTTAAATGTGAACTGAATCAAGTAGCTCCCCCCTCCCTACAGTAGATACATTAGATCTCTCCAGTAGGCTAGGGAATGGAGGGTCATGGAGACAGCAGAGAAGGGAAGACAACAGAGGTTTATAAAATCATCAGTGATGTGAGGAAAATGAGCAAGCAGGGATTATTCACTTTCTCTTTAATTACAAAAATCTGGGGCCGCCATCCATGCAGATGGCAAGTTAAATAAAAAACAAGAGGAAAACAGCATCGGGATGGGTGTAGCAATTGTATCTAAGGCTGAATGGCAGGGATGAGAGTTGAACAAATTAGGGATAAAGAAAGAGTAGTAATTAAGATGAGAGAATTCTAGGCAATGGATTAATGCATTCATTAAACTAATAGGAATTAAGCATTACAATCTCCCCAGCTTTGAAACTTCAGCCTTGCCATTTTAAATGCCATGTCATTTTTGGTTACTTCACAGGAGCATAGGATTTATTTATTTATTTATATTTATTAAATTTGTATACTGCTCTTCATTCAAAGGTTACGGTTGGTGGTTCACAACATAAAAAGGAGAAGGCAAAAGACATAATAAAACAGAAACAAGAACAAAGCAATAACTCCACTCCCACAAACATATTTAAAAAAGCAATAAAATGCAATAAAAAATAAAAAGCAATAAAATGCTAAAGGCAGGCATATCCTCCAACATTTCTCAGATGAAAATAGGGACGTTCTATTTATAATAATAATAATAATAATAATAATAATAATAATAATAATAATATTTATACCTTGTCCTTTTGACTGGGTTGCCTCAGTCACTCTAGAGCAGGCATCCCCAAACTTCGGCCCTCCAGATGTTTTGGACTACAATTCCCATCTTCCCTGACCACTGGTCCTGTTAGCTAGGGATCATGGGAGTTGTAGGCCAAAACATCTGGAGGGCCGCAGTTTGGGGGTGCCTGCTCTAGAGGCTTCCAACATATAAAAAACATAAGAGAACAGAGCTGTCTTCAAATGTCTTTGAAAGGTTGTATAGTTTGGCTCGGGGGGGTCGCAAACCTCCATACCCTCAGATGAAAATAGTGACACCCTACCATACCCACCAACAGTTTTCAGATGAAAATGGGGACATCCTAATGATAAGTGAGACATTCTGGTATCAAACAAGAAACTGGGATGGCTTGTGTAAATCTGTGAAATAGGGTCTGGACCTGGTTATACAGAAACATTTTTTTCTGGCACCTAAATATATGTCATGAAGGCTCCAGGCAAGTCTCCCTGGGGAGGCCGGTTCTGTGATGCTACTCACTGGTTACCGCTGTGTTTTTGACTGTGTAGAATGAAGAATATTCTGATGTATTATTCTTGTTACAATGGTTGAAAAATTGTTTAAAATATCAATAATAAAAAGGTAGAGCTGGCCTACTTGGCTACTCTAGACAGAATTACATATTTGTCAGTTGAGGAACAGACTGGCCTCAGTGGCTAGGAGCAGCAATAACCAGCTGTAAGACAGCTACAACCATTCTTGGACCAAGATAGCTTGACACTGTACTGTTATCACTTAACTGTGAACCTGCCATAAATGTTGATCAACTACTTGTTGCTTAGCATCACTCAGTTGATCACTTCAGTTTATCTGCTGCTAGCTGAAAGCACCCGGTGTTGCTCAGGAATTCTAAAGAAACCAGAACAATGAAGGGGTAATGTAATTGGTTAGTTTCTACAGCTGCCCACACCCCTTTCCTCAAGCTGACCTGGGTAGACCAGGGGAACACACAAACCAATCACTGCTATGTTGTACTGAATGTGTGTGGTCAGTAGCTCTGCTAGACTGAAGGAGGCAGAGTGGACACTTGAATGGTGAGACCCATGGGTTTGGAAGGAGCCACTGAGCTTACCTGGGTGCTTCTGGAAGACAACAGGGCAGGTTGGGGCAAGTCTGCCTTCAGACTGGAAGGACACCTGTCCCTTGTAAGTGGGGTTCCAGTAGGCTTCTCTGATTGGAGCTAGGTCATAGGTGTCATCTTCTGGATAGGAAAATAAGGGATCAGTGGCGGTGCGGCACCGGAAGTCGCTTCTACGCATGCCCAGACATGGGCAGAGCGGCACCGGAAGTCGCTTCTACGCATGTCCAGGCATGCGCAGTAGTGACTTCCGGTGCCGGGCTGCCCGTGTCCACATGTCTGGGCACCAGAAATCGCTTCTGCGCATGCTCGGGCATGCGCAGAGGCGATTTCTGAAGCCAAGTGAGCGAGCAGCCAGCCGGTAGCTGGGACATGGCTGTCGGCGCCGGCAGGAGCTGCAAATCCGGGGGATTTACGGGATATTTTTCAATTCGGGAGACCAGTGGGAAACGGATTTAAATCCGGGGGTTTCCCGCAAAAAACGGGAGACTATGTGCTAGGTTGCCCTCCATCAAACCAGTACTAAGCAACCTTCCTTTTAAAACTCCCACGATGCTCTGCTCTCCAGGCATTGTGCAAATGTTAAAACGTGTAGCCACGTGTCCTGGGGTCGGTGTCTTATGAGCTGTGCTGGGGAGTGCCGGCCTCAGCAGCTGCCTGAAGATGTCTGATGACTACGCTGGCCTTGCATGTTGCAAGGTTTTCCGTTTCAAATTTCACAATTAGTTCTGAACTAAACATTTACTCATGGGCACATCAACGTACCAGCACCTTCTTCTCTTTTCATTATACATGCTGTTAAGCTTAGCTTTTTAATGTCACTATTAAGGATTATTATTTATTGTATTGGAGTAAGGGGTTTAGGTAACTTTTTTTCTTGAAGTTTTGTGGGAGAGCATCTCAAATTTACAGAAATACCAGCTGGATTCCTGGAAAAATCAGGAAAACATGTAGATATAGAATTGCAAAGCAAAAAATTCATTGCTTCCGTCCATTTTAATGAGGGGGGGGGGACGACAACAAAGGAAATCTTAACTCCAAAGGAGCACCGTGGTAATAAGGTTATAAAATGGTTCTAAAATGTTCCATGTAGCCTTTCCGTGAGGTTCTTTCAGCTGCCAGGCGGAAGTGGAATGGAAAGAAAAGAGGTGGGTTGGGTGGTAGTAGAAAAGCCCTCAGGCATCTTTTTAAAAGTATTAGACTGGGAATCATTAAATTAAAACAACTCCCTCAATACTTATTTCTAAGTGCAATGAACAAATAAATAATATTCCTTGCTTTTATTTTCACTGATCAGCAATTTGCTGGCATTAGTCATTGTTCCTAGGAGCAACAAACCTAGAGAACTTTTGTGGTGTTATGCAACTTCTAGACAGTTTGAAAAAGTTCCAGACTTTGTGGGAAACATTTCAAGATGCAGGATGCAATCTAACCAACCTAAATACTTCAGATCCCTTTGATTTCTGATGGGATGTGAGAACTGGTATAGACATTACTTTTGCCACAGAGAATTTCCCACCGAAGCTCAGCCGCATCATCTAGTACAAGGATTTCCCGATCCAAACTGTATGAGGGTGCACTCCAGGACCTATGATAAGTTTGAAGTCTGGCACCTACCATTCTGTGCCCACCTGAGTAGTGACAACATTGACACTGTTTCCAGTGACCCCAATATGAGCTGTGACCCCAATAAGGGTGGTAGCTCAGTAGTAGAACATCTGCTTTGCATGCTGAAGGTCCTAGATTCAATCCCTGGCATCTCCAGGAAGGGCTTGGTGAGGCCCCTGTCTGAAATCTTGGAGAGCTGTTGCTATTCAGGGTAGACAGTACTGAGCTAGATGGACCAACGGACTATAGCTTCTACATTCCGATAATAATAATGGATGGATAGCTCCTATTTGCACAAATGGCTTCTGTTTAATATTCCCTTCCATGCCCTACATCGACATCATCCCAAACTTGCTCTGAGGGCTTCTCAACTCTAAGAAGAAGCTTTGGGAGGGACACATGTCACAGGGTGAGCAATTCCAATTGTGCAAACAGGACTGTGCTCATGCAGCCTCATAGACCACAGATTCCCCACCTATTCTCCATTAATACTACTGTCAAATATTCAGTTTACATCACGTATAAGAAGTGTGCAGCAGCATGGAGAATTTTGGTTTGGAGCTGCTGATCATGGTGGAAGCAGCACCTACACCAGGTGTGGGGAAACTTTGGCCCTCCAGATGTTGCTGAACTGCAGCTCACATAATCCCTGACCATTGGCCATGCTTTCTGGGGCTGATGGGAGGCATAGTCCAGCAACATCTGGTTCCTTACGTAACTCTGAATTTGTATAGGTAAGTGTGTGAAGACTGGTGATAAAAAGGAAGCCATTTCAATTTCTGGTTCTCCAAGGCAAGTGGTGGTTAACTATCCACATGTGAAAACACGAAGTTTATTTGAGCCCCCGATAGGCTGCCATATGTATCCAACAAACTAGATTGAGCTTGGTGGGTCAAAGTTGTGTGAGTCTCTGGAGAATTTCCTCCACATTGTAGGTGACCAGCGAAAAAAGCCTTCACGACTTAGTTCTGAAGCTCCTTGTATTCTGTTACGTTGTAGTTTTCATCCTTTGCCCTGCCAGCGTCTACCTGCTGTCATCGGCCCGTTTAGGGTTACAAACAATAGCAAATGGTCGCCCCCGTATACAAAGGCACTTTCCACCACAGTATCTTTAGTTTCAGAAGCCTCTATATTGACTCAATGGGAGTTTTGCTTTTCCGAGTGTGTTCAGTGTCACCAGCTTCAGAGCTACAGTATCGGAGTTCAGCGAAACATCTGCTCAAGAGATTAGAATTACATCGATGCTGGTGGCATTGCAGGAGAAATGGGCTGAAAGTCACTTTGAAGATTAAAAAGTCCTATTCAAATGTTAGTCAGGCACAAAAGTGATTTAGCCAGCCACAGAAATTCCATCCTCAGTGTCTCCTTCCCTATGAAATGTCCAGCACAGACACTCCAAATGTTAGGAAATCCTGGTCTGGCCTCATACCAGCTAAGTTATATATGTATACCTATAGCAGATTCTGTCCATTCAGGCAGAAACAAAGGATTATTCATGGATTGTTTAGGGTCCCTTTCTATTCATTGGCTTCCATAGTGCCAAAATTACCGGTAGTTGTGAATGAGGGCCAAATTAGATGTTACACTGAGGTAACTTAACAATTAACAACAGTCTTAGGAGGCCCCTCTCAGGAGTGGAAGAATAATGAAAGTCTCCACATCTCCAAAATGCCATAGCTAATTTTAACTTAACCAGGGACACTTTCTAGGGCCAATGGACACCTTCTGCCCTCTGGGGCAGATTGTGAGGAAGACAGGCAAAGGCCATAACAGGACCTGCTCAAGCCAGACTGGTCCCCCTCCCACTGGGCCAACTTTGCATTTTATATTTGTAAGGGTGACTCCCAACAGGGAGCCAGCCCCCATCATCCTGACGTCCACCTCGCCAAGCACAGGGAGCCGCAGTGGGTCTGAAGCAGCCAGGGGGGAGGGGAAAGACTTGGAGGGAGAGGGAAACCAGCATGCGGAACCATGGGAAAGCTCGGGGGGGCGGAGAGGTGCAGGCCAGGGCTCAGGGATGCTGGAGAGCCCTGCCACCGCCTGGTCAGGGAGGAGGCTGAGAGGTCATCGCTCCTTCCGGCGCAAGAGTTAAGGAGAGCGCTGCGACGCAGGTCAAGGGGGAGGCGTTTTGGGGTGCCCCGACTACTTTGCTGGCATAAGAACAGACGTATGCCATTGCCGGATTCTGATTCGGAATGAGAGGTCATGTTTTAAGCTGTCCCTGCACTGTAAATACTTGCACAATAAAAGTCTATAACGACAAACTGGACTCAAGCGGAGTTACTCTAGAGTACCCACGACGACCCTCTGACAATATTATTTATTTCTATTAGTATTTTAAAACTGTAAACTGCCTTGGTTGCCTTGGCAGAAGGGTGGAATATACCTGTAATCAATTAAAAATCAATCAATCATACATGGATACTTTATCTTGACCATATAATACATTATTTAAAATAAACAATCCTTATCCTATATCATTTCTATTGTGGCCTCTTTCTATTCTCTTTCCCTGCCATAATCCGTCTTAAATCCCATCTGACTTTTTTTTTGTATCTTTCTGCTGGTTTTTACCTGCCTTCTAAATAAGATTTTCTTGAAGAAAAGTGTCTCTGGTTTTTCTTCATTTACTCCTCTGTCTTTCTAGTGGGGGGGGGGAATGCACAGGGGGTGGGGAACAAAGAGAAAGGGAATCCCAGCATTCCCAGTGGACCTGCTATATTGTATTGAAAGCACATGGCACTGGGAGGAAGCCCAAGGACAGCAGAACAAAAACTAAGCAAAAAAGTTGTTTAAAAACAAGACAGCCCAGTGGGGACTCTGTGCGATAGCAATGGGATGTTGAATGTCAGTTGCAAAATAAAAATGAGTGGGAAATAGGGTTGGGGAGAAATTTGATTGAGTTCTCAATTACAGCTGGTTTTATAATATTCACACTCTCCAAAACAATAAGAACTGAAACACAACCATCCTTTAAAATCTGCAATGATACACATTTTGCGATGCAGCTCTCCAACCAAACAGTGTTTATTAAAAGGCACATATTAGGCGGAAATGTGCATAAAAATGAATGTATTGGCGAAAATAACGGAGGTAAAAATGGAGATACTGCAGGCCTGAAAATTGAACTAAAAGGCTGAAGACGTTTCATTAGTTTTTGTTGTTTTCAGTGCAGATTGTTGGGAAAATGAGAAACTGAGAGAACCAACACGGACGGGTCCTTCCATCCCTAGCAGGGAAGGAACGAAACGGGGTATTCAGCCGAGTCCTGCTGGCTGATGGTAAGGAGCATAGCTGCCAAGTTATCCCTTTTTTACAGGGATTTTCCCTTATGCTGAATAGGCTTCCTCGCGAGAAAAGTGAAAACTTGGCAGCTATGGTAAGGAGACGATGCAACTTTTTGTGTGTGTGGGTCCCACTTGTAAGAACAATTCAAAGATCAGCATTTTGCAATGCGTAGGCATTGTCCACAGGCGTAAAAGGTTTGAAGTCTAAGGGTAGAAATGATTCGAGAGTGAACATTGCCAGCATTTGCATATCAGAGCGCTGGAACATGACTCATATACAGCCAGTGACTAATTTTATTTCTCCCCTTACAGTAATAGAGGGTTCTTACTTAAAAGCTTTTCAGATCTATATGAACAATGTCAAGTAAAGTGATTTTTCTCTTTGAACTCCTGTCTTTTCCCGTTCTCTCTCTCTCTGTGGATCTAGAATGATGTGTTGACTAATAATAACAACAGGACTGATTGATTGACTCAGAAGGATAGGTAAGAGGCCTGGTCTGGTGTAAGGGCGACTGTGGGAGTATTTTGACATAAGGCTGTTACGGAAAGGGAGAAGACGAGGCTCTGCCATTTGCCTGCCTGCCCACCCACCCGCTCCCTACCCCTGTAACTGATCTCTGTGTCGGAGGTCACAAGCCAGCTGTCTTGCTTGCTGTTTTTGCTTAGCATTCAAATGAATTATATTCCCTTTTAGTCGCTATATCTTGGGTGGCTGGGGCTGGTTAAATGCTTTTGTTTCTTAAATTAACCTCTCACAAAGACATTGAATTAAAAACACAGTGTCAGTGTGTAAGATTTCATGCCCACATGGCTCGCCAGAGCAGGTCATCATAGCAGCAGGAGTCGTGGATGCCATATTTTGGGTAACTTCTGAATTACCGTCGGCACAGGAGAACCTTTTGATCTTGACCATGTTCTGCTAATTATTTAATCTTGAACAATATAATAACATGTTCCAGCCCATGCCTTAAGTAAGGGCACAGCGCTTACGCAAGGCCTCATTTGTACACACGATCCTGCGCTGTGCAGAAAGGCATTGTATAAAAATCTTTTGGGGGTGCAGCTTTATTTCCTGCACAATTCATTATCCTGTGTAAATACATTTCTCTGTGTAGCAATCATGTCCATTTTTGTGGCCCACATATTTCAATTTTTTAATGGCTGCAATTTCGTTTCTTCTTATCCTTGAATGAAATGCTGAGAGCAAGTCTATTTTTTCTCTTTTACCCACTCACTTCTTGAAACAGGAAATGGGGGCGGGCACCCCAAAGCAGAGGATTGTGGCATTGCCATGCATGCATGCATGCATGCCTGCACACACGCACACACACACACAGTCTCTCTCTCACACACACACACACACTCTTTTTTAAAAGAGTGAAGCTTGTGATTTCCCCTGTTCAGTTCTTTTATTAATTCTCAGGTTTGCTCTGCCCTGCCTCCCACGCCTTCTGAATCCCAGTTTAACTAGGACATTTCGAAAATTAATTCTGGGCCAAGAGCATGTGCGACGTGCCACAACTTCCAGCTTCTTTAGTACATTTGCATCTTTGTCTTCTCTCACTTTACTAAAGTGAATTGTTTAATAATAATAATAATAATAATAATAATAATAATAATAATAGTTTTAAAATTTTATATCCCATCCATCTGGCCACTCTGGGTGGCTTACAACATATATAAAAACACAACACAACTTCAAACATAAAAAGATATCCTATACAAGCAACAAACAAGCCAATAAATCAATAGAAACAACAACAACAACAACAACAACAACAACAACCAGTTTACAGTTATACCCAAATTGAAATAACTACCAACCCCAACTAAGCATTTAACCAACACCAACACCAACAACACCAACACCAACCCAACAAAAACAAAACAGAGGAACCAAAATTAGAACCATTTAAAACACCTTAAAACGTTTTATCCAGTTGCCCCAACCCAAGAGTTGTTCCAGGAATGTCCCAGTGGCCTCCCAGGAGCCTTGCAGCAGAGAGCTGTCCTCCTTCCAGAACTCTCGGCAGCAGCAGTGTCACAGCAGCAGCAATGTTTATTGAATTTATATCGCACCTACGCTCCTAAAGAAGCCCAGGATGGTAAACAACAAGTGATAAAACAAAAAAAGTATTTACAAACAATTCCAATACAGATGTAGGCTGGGATAGATCTCTACTTAAAAAGCTATTTGAGAAATAAGAATGGAACCAGAAGGCATTGAAAAGAAAACAGAAGTGTCACCTGTCTAACATTTAATGGGGGGGGGGAGTCCAAAGTGTAGGTGACACAACACTAAAGGCTTGCTTCCTACATTGGGCAGAATGGACCTCCTGATGAAATGGTATCTGCAGGAGGCCATCATTAGGTATATAAGAGATGAGATGAAATTTCATGTACAGTCATACCTCGGTTTAAGTACGCTTTGGTTTGAGTACTTTCAGTTTAAGTTTCTGCGGACCCGCCTGGAACGGATTAATCCACTTTCTATTACTTTCAATGGGAAAGTTCGCTTCAGGTTAAGTACGCTTCAGGTTAAGTACGGACTTCCGGAACCAATTGTGTACTTAAACCGAGGTACCACTGTATCCTGATCCCAAGCTCTCTAGAGATTTATGCACCAAAACCAGCAGCTTGAACTTAGTTAGACATTGCCAGTCCACATGTTGGGCTGCCCAGACGATGTGCCTCGCTGGAAAGGAAAGCAGAGCAATACGTTTCGCAACAGTTGGCTGCAGGAGTTGTCAGAAGGAGCCACCCAACTGTTCTAGGAACTCCTCTCCAGATTTGTGTAGGGTTTACTCCTTGGCCTATTCTCCTCTCGAAAGGCAGCAGAGGTTTAGGATCAGAGTTTTCGTTCTCCTAGACGGGCTACCTTGTCCGGTTGAGGACTCCCAGCTACCCCTCACTTCCCTTTACAGCATGTGCAGAAGCTGCCTTCCTGGCTGTTGGGCCCACTTTGGGTATCATCCTCTCAATCTGCCAGAGCCTGTATGCATTGATGAAACACCCAATAAAGCAGTTTTCATGTGATTATGCACATGGTTGTGCCAATATTCTTTTTGTATGGAGAATGAACAATGCAAACATGAGTCCCTGCGCAACAGCATCATGCCACACAAAAACAATCTTATCAACTCATATTTTAAAAGAACACGTTTATACCACTTTTTGGCCCTATGGGTAGAGTGAGCAGCATACAACAATTCTTCTCTGTTGCCTGTCAGAAGCCGCTGCTACAGAATGGACTGACTAAAATCCCAAATGCCTATTTGCTTCCAAAGTTCTGAAGGCCCCCGAGATTTATAGATCGCTCCCTGGAAGCTGTATGGGCCCGCCTAGTATCACAGCTTCTTTTAAATCCAGCAGATCCTCCCTTGCTAACTTTAGCTCTTTAACTCAAAATCCAGCACGGTGCGGACGGTACCTTGGGAATGTCTGCTGTCACACTGCCATTGTGCCTTCTCAAGCCCATTTCAGAGAGGCCACCCCCCAAGGGTGAGAGAGCCTCTCTGTGTTTGTCCTTTGTGTGGAGACAGTGAACAAGGGCACTAATTAGTGCATGGCCTGAGTATTCTAAACAAATAGAGGAAGGGACAACAGAATAAAGAAAGATATGTGTTCACTACTGGAATTGTGTTTTGACATTTATTTTGGACTTCATCAAGGCAACAGTCTTCTGCATTAATTGAAGAAGAAAAATAAACAGTCTCATTACCATCAGATCTGATGATGGGGGGAAATGAGCTGGAAAAAAATCCTGGATCTTGGCTGAGTCCCGTTCTACATTTAACAAAAGGGCAGAAGCACATTCTTCACGGCTGTGCCGTTTGGCTATTATGTTTAACAATCTAATTAGAAGGGCTGCGTAGTGTTTCCCCATAATAAAAGCGAAGACAGCACATACAAGCAAAACCAATTAGATAGCTGTAGTTCCACAGAGCTGGACTGCCCTCCAGCTAGTTTCTAACAAACCATCCAAAGGCAGTTCCTGCCCACAGGAACATGGCAGTGGTTTTAAGGGACAAGGCATTGCTTACAGACCCTCCAAGTGTCCCTATTTTCCAGGGACAGCCGCAGATTTATTTTTGATCCCAGAATGTCCCACTGTTCTTAGGATGTCCCTATTTTCATCAGAGAGCTATCAGAGATTACGGAGTTATGCAACCTTTGAGCCAAGGAGATAAGTAACCATACAGCCTTTAGAAGAAACCTGAGGATGAGATGGTTGGACAGTGTTCTCAAAGCTACGAATATGAGTTTGACCAAACTGTGGGAGGCAGTGGAAGACAGGAGTGCCTGGCGTGCTCTGGTCCATGGGGTCACGAAGAGTCGGACACGACTGAACGACTAAATGACAACAACACGACTGTACTGGGAAACACTCGCCTACAAGCTCTCCAATTGGAGAACAGCCTTTACCAAAGGTGTTATGGGCTTTGAAGACACTTGAACTCCGGACAAAACCCTCCCATAATTAACTCATACCTGGAAATATATGTCCCCACTGTGGAAGGATGTGTGGATCCAGAATTGGCCTCCACAGTCACTTACGGACTCACTGTTAAAACATTGTTTATGGAAGACAATCTTACTCTGCTACGAGTGATCGCCAAAGAAGAAAGAAGAATCTGAAAATGTAGAGTACCATGAGTAGAATTTTCCCAGATAATCTAAGTGATCTTTTAAATCTATGCAGGTGATATTTCAGGTAGGAACATATTTACAGGTGGGAACATATGAGCATACTTTCTACTGAGTCAGACCATTGGTACATGTAGTTCAGTGTTGTCTACACTGACTGGCAGTGGCCCTCCAGGGTTTCCCACATGGAGATGCCATGGATTGAACGTGCCAAGCAGATGCTCTACCACTGAGCCATGCCCCTTAGTTGATGGGCAAATGGCCAAAGATCTATGAAATGCCACCTTAATGCCCATCCCCCCCTTGAGATGCATTCCAATGCCCATCCCCTCCCAAGTTCAATAGCGTGCAAACAGGTGACCATAAATCAAAAATGTTGCTTTTATGAACATTAGGTTCCGTACACAAGGGACTCCTTTTAATTTGAAACAGGACCTGAGCTATACATTAAGCAACATAATTGCCATGCTCCTCCCGGCCTCTTTCCCCTCTGCCGCCTTCGATCATGTATGAATTAAATTAAGGCAAACCGTACTGAGCAGATTGCTCCACTACAAGCTTAGTCATCTGCTTAGCATTTTGTGTGTCCCACAAGGCAATTGTGGTTATTCACAAGTCTATTAATTAAAACAAAAACTTGTAAGGAAACGACTCGGTGGGTAGATGAACCACTCAACCACTTCAAAATAAGGAAAACATAAAAAACAAATGCAAAGAAATGGGGCTCTTGCATTCCACGGACTGAATAATCTGATAGCGCCAATTGTTTGAAGTAAACTTTTACAAGCCTTGTGGACAGCGAGCACTTGTCACTGCGGCATTTACACACATTTTTAATGCCTGAGAGTTAATGCAAGCATTGTAACGCTTGCTAGAATCTTGTAACAGGTAGGTAGCCGTGTTGGTCTGCCTTCAAAATAAAATAAAAATAAAATAGAAAAATTCCTTCCAGTAGCACCTTAGAGACCAACTAAGTTTGTCATTGGTATGAGCTTTCGTGTGCATGCACACTTCTTCAGATACACAGAAACAGAAGTCTGGTGACTTCTGTTTCAGTGTATCTGAAGAAGTGTGCATGCACACAAAAGCTCATACTTTTATATGTATATAGTGTGATGGTCTGTTGACTTCTGTTTCAGAGTATCTGAAGAAGTGTGCATGCGCACGAAAGCTCATACCAAGGACAAACTTAGTTGGTCTCTAAGGTGCTACTGGAAGGAATTTTTCTATTTTATTTTTATTTAGTATCTTGGAGATGGTGTGAATACCGGCAGCAGAAACAGAAAACCTCTGGGTCTGGAAGGTGTTTTTTTTTATGCTGTGAGTTGCAGGCTGTCTTTCCATATAGATTTGAGGCGGCTTATAAAAATAAAACAGCAACATCATAATAGGTGCTGGTGGTTTTTTAGACACTGAACCAATTCCAAGGGCTTGCTACTTAGAGATAAAGCCATTAACAACTCTAGAATGGGTTACCTGAGATGGAATAAGGAAATCTTTGCCTACACTGCCCAGTAAGAACATTAAGATCGGCGGCTTTTGATATCATTAGCTACGGTGTTCTTCTGGAGCAGCTTTCTGAGCTGGGGGTGGGTGGCACCACTTTGGGATGGTTACAGTCCTACTTGGGTGGTTGTTTCCAGAAGGTAGTGCTTGGGAGTGTTGTTCATCCCCATAGCGGTTTTTTGTGCGGGATTCCACAGGGTTCATTTCTAACCTCCATGACGTTTAATATATGTGTGAGGTCATCTGGATCTTTGGAATACATTGTCAGCGATACATTGATGACACACAGCTCTCCTTCTCCTTTACGTCTGCAGGTGTGGCAATGAATGCAATGAATGTGCCAGATCAGCCATTTCAATTGTTGTGCCATTTTATTGGGCTTGCTTTATTGTGCATTTTCATTGTGGGTGTTTATTTTGATGGAAGTGTTCTGATGTGTATTTCTATTATATGTGTGGAGGATTTTTCTAGTGGAGGTTGCCTCGCTAGACAAATTCGTTTTACAAAAAAATCGTCTAGCGAATCGCGGTTTCCCATAGGAATGCATTGAAATTCAATTAATGCGTGACCTGGAAGCTATACGCCGGCTCCCTCAGCCAATAATGCGAGATGAGCGCGCAACCCCAGAGTCGGTCATGACTGGACCTATGGTCAGGGGTCCCTTTACCTTTTATGGGCAAAAAAAAAAATTCAAAAAAATTCAATGCATTCCTATGGGATTCGCTAGACGAATTTTGCGTTATAAGAATAGACCCGTGGGACGAATTAAATTCGTCTAGCGAGGCACCACTGTACTTGCAAATGGCTTAGAAGCCACCTTGGCAAGTAAACAGCATACAAATAAATAAAGATGCAATTGAAAAAACGAAAACAAAATATTTAAAACCGGATTCTTTCTCCTATATGCAGCAGTATTCTGGTGCCCAAGGCACAAAAACTAAATGGTGCCACACCCAAAGTATAATAATAGGTAAATATTTCACAATCTGCTGCCTTCTTTCAGTATCTCAGTATCTCTCTCACCTTGCCTCACCCTACCTAACAGTGAGGTTGGCCTTCTTATGCTAATATTATTTCAAGGTAGAAGGGGGAAAGAGCATAGCTGTGTAATTTACTTTTGTAAATGAGATATTGGTTATGAAAGGCAGTCAAACTAAACTTACACCAGATTTACCAGCAAACATTATTATACCTGATGATCAAGGCATAGGTTAGCCGGCTAAACCAATATTCTATATATGATGTTATATACCAATGAATGTGTTTCTTGGGGTTCCATGTCTATTTAACTGACTCCCAATGAATATTCTTAAATAAATCTTTAGAATAATAAGCAAAATGTGTCTGGAATTCCTAGGAGGATTAGGAGGAAGGCCAAATATACTATATGGAGTTGGTAAAAAAGAAGAAATGTGTGTATGGGGGTGGGGGAAGAGGTCAGATTACTAAAACTAGAATGTATCATGTATCTTTTGTACTGAATGAAAACTGTTCTTTGAAAGAATAAGGTGAAGGAACTGGATGGGCAAGACTTGGAGATTATTGCAAAAATTCCTTCCCATTTGTCTGTAATTATCCCACACTTAGTAGTAACTGAGGGAGTAGTAACTGAGGGAGCAATGGTTATGATTATGTCCTTATGTTGTAGTATTTCCAGATAGCGATATGGGAGACGTTCGTGTTTAAAGGTGAACTTGCCTCATGCATGCTTTCCAAAACAATATGGAAACTGAAACTCTGCCATGCTTGTTGGTGGCATTTGTATTCAGCCTGCCTATTATTTTTCCTCAACCCAGCTTTTCTACCAGTTTGTTTTCCAGGGTTCTGGTGCTCATCTCACTTTACAGGCCGAGGGAGCCGGTGTTTGTCTGCTCCGCAGACAGTTTTTCCAGGTCATGTGGCCAGCATGACTAAGCCGCTTCTAGCACTATGGAACACCGACACCAGAGCAGCGCGCAGAAACGCCATTTACCTTCCCACCTATCTACTTGCACTTTGGGACGTGCTTTCGAACTGCTAGGTTGGCAGGCGCTGGGACTGAGCAACGGGAGCTTAACCCATTGCGGGGATTCGAACCACTGACCTTTTGATCGGCAAGCCCAAGACCACAGCGCCACCCGCATCCCCTAGTGTCTGTGTTAGAATAGTTACTTGGGCAGGTGTCATTTCTTTCCCCCCTCCAGCAGCCCCCATCCCAATTTGGCCATGGTGTTAGGTGTTGCGTTTTATTTAAACTGTATCCTCTCTCAGTCAATCCTATTCATTTATTCTTTAGTTTATAATGAACATAAAAACAACATAACTAACATAAAAACTGGGGCCATTGTAAGTACCATTAACACTGAGCATACGCCTCTCTGTGCATTTGACTCCTTTACCAAGGACAATAATCTTAATCCTTACATTAAATTGGACTCATTGTAATGTGTCTGCCTGTGTGTGTCAGGGCTGGCTCAAGACATTTTAGTACCGGGTACCTGAGGCAAACCACAAAATGGTGCCCTCCGCTCTGCCAGGGACAAGAGGCCACTGAAGAGGTGGCAGATCCAGCCTCCAAGGAATGTGCCACAACTGTTGCTGCCACTATGGAAGTGGCAGCAAGCGGAGCATTCTTTGGAGGTCAGAACTGCTCCCCCTGTGGATCCTGCTGCCTGAGGCGGTCACCTCACCTTGCCTCATAGATGGGGTGGCCCTGGAGCGTATATAGACACACACTGAATAGACCATTCATATATGGCTTTTCCCAGGCACAAATGAGAGAAGGATGACAAAATCCAGCATCTGAAAGTGAAATTGGAACATGGGATGTCATCCAGCTATAAGTAGACACTAGGGTGATGACCTTTTTACAACCTCATTTCCCTGTATCATAATTTGATGAGCTTTCATTAAAGATTAGATAAAATCTTACTTTCAAAGAGATTTGATTAAAAAACCTCACGCACAAAATGATTTTAAAAATTTTATTTATCTGTTTTTGACCATTTTTGAAGTCACTGTAAGCAGAGTCACATATATACAACATTATATAGGGTCATCAAATATACAAGGAAGCTGTTTTTAGCTGCAGTAAAGGTATAGATGCCGCTAGAGGATGATGTTTTGCTACCTCTCCTGTAGGTTCTTTTCCCAGCATGTCCGGCAGGGTCTGCTGGCTGAGTTTTGAGGTCCCCAAAAGGGGTCTTTACCTTGTGCAGGTGTGACATTTGTATACCCTATGTTGCTAAGAACACTCCCCATTGTGGAATGTGGTGTTGTGTCCAAATTTGATACGAAATATATATAGAATTGTTAATACAATTTTATGAAATGGTAAAACGGCATACAAATTTTTAAAAAACGCTTTGTGCGTAAACTTTTTAAATATTTCAATGGAATATACCTAATTTTAGTCATTAACAGGCAAAAGTTCATCCATTTGTGCTACAGGAAATAATTTTTGAGGGGAAAAAATGAAAAAGTCACCCCCCTAGTAGACACACTCAAATTAACAGAGCTAAGTTAGTCATACTCATTATTTTCAATGGATATTCATTATTTTCAATAGATCTACTCTGAGTAGGGCTAACATCCAATCCAAATTGGGACAGATGGACCTACTTTCATTTAACAGAAAGGCTGTTGATGCATTGCTCATGCAGCAAGGGCAAGTGTGGTGAAATGATCTGTGGGTTCTGTACCTTCAAAGTCACACTGTTCCTTCTGCCCCTGCCCAGCATTCTAAACAATGTATGCATAGAAAAGTTTTAACGCTACACAACATAGTGATGGCAATGGTGGGGGTAGGAGGAGCAATGTGACTTTGGCGCAGAGTTAAATTTGTGGTTGCACAACTCGTTTTGCCACCCTCGCTCTCCTTGCATGAATATACTTATGGTGGTAATCCGAATAACTGGGTGTAGGCTTCTTTTTCCAGACAAAGCCTACTTACTCTTGGAAGAGTTCCAGCCTATTTCCATTGACATAATATTAAAATTCATTTTGCTTTTAATGGGAACAGGACTGCAGCCTATGGGGATGATTAAGTCAGACACAATCTTGGAAATATAGGAAGTTGCTTTGTACTAGGTCAGATTCTTTGTCTGTCTATCCCTGCATCATCTACTCCAGACTTACTCCAACCTTTCATCCTCCAGGTGCTGTGGACTATAAATTAGGGCTCTTCATTGGATCCAGCTTAATCCTGGGTCCCAAACTGAATTGGTCTGATTTGGATAAGCCCAAGATTTGGCCACCCTGGGCCAGATCGGCTCCACCCAGAGCAATCCAGGGCTGTCAAAATGAGTGGTGGTCTAGCAATAAGGAGTGGGGAGTAGGAGATCCACAGACAGCCTGCATGTGTCCCTTTTTCCATGCTTAAACATGTACTTGGGCACATCTCTTTCTCCCCCTGCAACCACGTGACATTGCAAAATCCCCAAATCAGTCCAGGGCCCATAGCTGCCAAGTTTTCCCTTTTCTCGCGAGGAAGCCTATTCAGCATAAGGGAAAATCCCTTTAAAAAAGGGATAACTTGGCAGCTATGCCAGGGCCCAAATCTGATTACACCCATACTATACATCCCACTATCCTTAAACATTGGCCGTGCTGGCTGGGGCCAATGGGAGTTAGAGTCCAAAACATCTGGAGGGCACTAGGTTGGCATATGACATAGGAAGCCAAGACCAGAATCAAAGGAACCATGTAGCTATTTCCATACACCCAACCAAGCTTTGCGCTTGTGTGCCTTTATCAGCAGCCTCCTCACCCCATTTGTGCAAGGCAAAACCTTCTGAAAGTAAGAGAACTTTTTATTTTATTTTTTGCATGGTAGAGGGGCCTGCTGTTTAGAGAAAAATTCCATTGGTCATGCCCAAGCACTTGGGTATGCCTAAAGTAGTTTTTGTTTTGGATCCCAGCCAATGTTAGGGGAAGATTCCATTCAGTATCTTGAAAGTACTTCATTTTACTTTGTAAATGACGACCGAAATGAAAAGCAGATTGATTGCTCCGATGCTCTAGAAAAAAATAGAATCACTGTGCAGAGCATCCTGCTAAACCCAGTATGCTAGTAGTAGTAGTAGTAGTAGTAGTAGTAGTAGTAAATTCTACAGGGATACACAGGAATACTCTTTATTCAAACACATTCACAGTGACTGTAACTCAGTTACAATAGAAAGAAAAATAAACCCAAATCAGACTGTTTCCCTAAACTAAAATGATATTTTTAAAAACAACAAATCTGAGGGTAGCTACTTAGTATGGACTTCTTCAACAACTTATGGTGCAATCCTAACCTGACTTACCTGGGTGTCAGCCCCATTGTAGTTCATGGTATTTACTTCTGAGTAGACATGGTCAGGACTGCAGCCGTAACTGTTTACCAACAGCAAAACTATTCAAGGTGCAGTCACACTTGATGAATGTGATCCCAAACTTTCTCCAAGGTGTCCTGAGCCTGGGAACATTTACAGTACATCTGTTATTATTTTGGTTCACCGAAAAGCTTGTTTTACAGTTTCATTTGATGGCTGCTTGTACAAATTACAGAGGAGGAAGGGCCCAGTGACTATGCTGCGGGCCCAGTTATTTATTTATATGGTGCCAATTGTGGTGGGAGATGGCTGGTTAATGATGAAATGATGATGCCACAATTCCTTGTCTTGCTCAGCTGTCATGGGAAAAGATATTGACCAATCATACTTGACAAACTGGAGGGTTGCAACAAGAATGGGAAGGGAAGAGGCAATTTAGTTGAATCGGAAAGGTTTTTTTGGGGGTAGTTCCAGCCTTTGCTATGAGCTTATTAGCTGGGGTGGAGAGAGAATAAGACACAATTATTCTATGATTCTGTGATTCTGCATGGCACACAAATCACCTGTCCTTAAACTATGGCAATCCCTCTTCCTTGCCTGGACGCAGAATGGAAATATTTTTTGTGTGTTTGTAGAAACCTAACTTTTGCATCACTGAAACATCGCCTATTCTACAAAGAAAAGAGCCACATCTGTGGCTACCTCTGCTTCTGACCTCACACCCACCACTTGACATGTGACCTTTGGAAGATTGTCCACGAGAGGATGTGGTCCCCCAGGCTGCAAAGTTCACCACACCTGATACAAACCCTATGACAAATTCTGCTTTCTAACATCTGATAATGGAAACAGAGAGGGGAGACTATTCAAGGATGGTAGTTCTCCTGCGCCTGGAGAGAAGATGAGAGCAAGAATGGCTGCATTTGCTGTCTCACAGCAAGACATTTGGATATAAATGCAAAACCACTTTTTCACTATATAAAAGCTGGATATTATGGCGGGTGAGTACATTTCCTGAACTTTTCAGTAGAGGAGACATTCTGAAGTGTCTTCGATCCACTGGCCATTTTGCATGCCTTTAAATAGCCCTCCCTTCTCCTTTCACTATTTATGCTGCAAATACTTGTCCACTTTTATGTTTGCCCCATTAGCTCAGCTGAGTTTGTCGTCTGCGTTTAGCTCTTTAAATCTTTACTCACATATTTCAAGCTCACCTCCCACCCCCTATGCTCAGGCAAGCAGGCCGGTTGGGGGGGGGAGAGAACCCCTCCCATGCAGCTGCTCTGTTCCTTTTTCTGCATCGGTTCTGCAGAAAAGCAAAGGCACTCACTTCACAGCAACGAGATCAGGAATTCTATTCCTGACTCTGCCACTGATATTTTTTTTTTTTGGGGGGGGGGGTGCCTCCAATCCAGCCAAGCAGTTCAGCTGCTAATTCAAACACGTTTAAGGCTCATTAATTTGATTTTGTGCGCTGCGTTACGAAATTGCCTTGCTGATTTGAGAAATTATAATTTTATTGAATGTGTATTTGGCGGTTATATGTACGAGAGAGCATATTGTTCCTGGTCTGTGTATAAATCTGCTGAGAGCAGTGTGGCAGCAGGAGGGGGGCTGACTGGGGAAGACACTGCAGTAAAGATCTGCAAAAGGGGAGGGCCGTAGCTCAGTGGTAGAGCGTGTCATAGATAAATAGCATAAGAAGAGCCTACTGGATCAGACCAAAGTCCTACGTAGTCCAGCGCTATGTAGTCACAGTGGCCAACCAGATATCAAAGGGAAGCTGGCCAGCAAGATCTGGGCACAACAGCACTGTCCTAACCCAGCACCTTTTCTTTAGAGCCATTGCAGCTAGTAGCCATTGATGGTCAGCTAATAGCCTTATTTTCCAAGAGTATGTCTAATCCTCTTCTAAAGATGGTAGCCATCACTGCCTCTCATGGAAGTGAATCCCATAGTTTAACTGTGTGGAGAAGTACTTTTTTTTTGCCTTGACTCTTCCAACATTGAGCTTCCTTGGAGGTCTCTGAATCCTAGTACAGTTGTACAGTGGTACCTCGGTTTACGAACTTAATCCATTCCGGAAGTCCGTTTCTTAAACTGAAACTGTTCTTAAACCGAGGCGGGCTTTCCCTAATGAGGCCTCCCACCGCCGGTGCCCTCCCACCGTTCAGATTCCGTTCTTAGACCGAGGTAAAGTTCGCAAACCAGGACACTACTTCCAGTTTTGCAGAGTTCCTAAACCGAATCATCCGTAAACAGGGCTGTTCTTAAACTGAGGTACCACTGTACCTTGGTTCTCAAACGCCTTGGGTCTCAAACAAATCGGCTCCTAAATGATTGAAACCTGGAAGTCAGTGTTCCGGTTTTCAAACGATTTTTGAAAGCCGAATATCTGGCGTGGCTTCTGCGGCTTCCGATTGGCTGCAGGGCGATCCTGTAGCCAATCAGAAGCCACGCCTTGGTTTTTGAACGGGAACGGACTCCCGGAATGCATTCTGTTTGAGAACCAAGGTACGACTGTACTCCGTTATGTGAGAGGGAGAAGGAAGAACAACTTTGCCCAATTCCTGTGTGAAAGGATAGATGGCCTTTTGCATAGGAAGAACAATGTAAACAGTTCGCTCCATTTCCTGCACAGGGATGCTGCAAACTTAATTACATTAGGTGGTTTTTGTTGGTGCTATTAAAATTGCCATGCCTTTGTGGAGGAACAGCTTCGCACAAATCACTTCCCGTGTGGAAGGGCAGCCCTTGTGGTTATTTTTCAGCCAGTGCCACCCTCCAGAGTTGAAGACCTGGAGCAAGCATTCAGAATGTGTGATGCTTTGCTGTAATAAGTTAATAGAAACCCCCCCCCCCCAAAAAAAGCTGTTGAAATGTGTTGGTCCACTGCAAATGCGAGTAGCCTTGAATCAGTTTAGCAATGTTTGAGTGCAGTCAGCTATTTTTGCAATGCTGTGTGGAGAGAGAGTGGATTTACACATTTTGCCAGACATCCATTTAGGAGAACTTTAGGGTCTTATTCTGTAAGTTTGAGTTTGACACCTCTTATATGCTGAAGAAACTACTGTAGTATGTTGAGGCTTGCCAAGTCTACTGTTTCTCCCCAGGGACTTTGGCCTTTTGGCTTTCTCTTCTGGGAAATCTAGCCATTCTGCAATTTTTCACTAGCACTAGTTTTAAAGCTTAGTGCAGAAAACGAGAGAACAATTTGCCTCTACTAAATAATAGGCCTGGCGCTGAATTGCATTACAGTAATCTTTTGTTCCCTTGTGTTTTCTGAAACCTTAAATGATCCAGAAACACATTATCTACATTTTCTCACAGGCCCTCATTCTTCTCGCCAAATATTTTCTTTCTCTTTCTGTTTTCTCCATCAGTTTTCACATTTCTCCTGCTTATTTCTCATACGGGTTTCGAGTTTGCCACAGAAATCTCTAGGGATTAATTGTGCTGGACTGTGTCCAAATTATGCCCTCTGGTTTAAGAAGGAAAAGAACAGTCCAAAATTAAGCTACTTTTAAGACTCTGCGTGACTTCAAAGGGAGAAGTGGGCAAGCCGGAAGAGGGCACCTCTCTGCTTAAAGCAAAAGAGAATTAAAAGTGTTTTGTTTATATTTGTTTCCTGTTTCAGACATATAAATATAGGCTGCCAATTTTTTCCAGTCCCATCCTAATCCCCAATGTCTAGGCTCTGTAAGATCAGCCTAGCCACTGCTGAATCCACAGCCTGGTCACAGGACAAATGAGCTGGGGCAGCAATCAGGTTCCTGTAGGTCCCAATGCCAGTCTCTCTTCTGCCTCCATTTTGCGTTCTGTGCCATCCCCAGATCTGCTCTGGAGGGCTGTGAGATTGTACAGAACACTTTTAGGGAGTGTGGGGGGGTGAGGAGGGGGTGGAGTCCCATTGCACAATTATTAAGTTGAATACCACTCTGTGTCCAAGTGACCAATGTGGCTGGTCAGCCTGCTGCCCAGGTCATAACTGCCAAGTCTCCCGTTTTTCACGGGAAACCCCCGGATTTTAATCCGTTTCCCGCTGTTATCCCGAATAGAAAAAAATCCCGTAAATCCCCCGATTTCCTACCTGCCAGGGAGGCTCCTTCTGCACATGTCTGGACATGCGTAGAACCGATTTCGGGTGCCACTCTGCCCATGTCTGGGCACCAGAAATCAGGCAGAGCGGCACCGGAAGTCTCTTCTACGCATGTCTGGACATGCGTAGAAGCGAATTCCGATGCCCCTCCGCCCATGTCTGGGCACCGGAAATCGGGCAGCACCGGCACCGGAAGTTGCTTCTATGCATGTCCAGACATGCGTAGAAGAGACTTCTAGGGCCACGCCACTGCTGATCCCGGATTTTTCAACGGGAGACTTTGCAGCTATGGCCCAGGTGCTAAACCTTGATGGAAAACACCATGATCCCTCCTCCTCCTTCTTACAGCTCTTTATCTCTAAACTGAAACTGGATTGGCGAAGAGTCCTTCAAAGAGCAGACTGCCCTCTGTAAGGTAGAATCCATGATCACAATTTATTCACTATCTGGTGGTTCCTGGTGTATTCAGCTACACCTGGAGTAGCCAACATGATGGCCTCCGAAATTTTGGGCCACAGCTCCCATCATCCCTGCCCTTTGGCTGTGCTGGTTGAGGCTAATGGGGACCGTAATCCAAAACTTTAGCACTACATTGGCTATCCCTGTGCCACATAAACTTCAGCCGTGTTCTTTCTTTGGTGTTCAACAGGTTGTGTTTCAACACTCCTCTTCTTGCCCCTGGTCTGAACTTGTAGGCTTCCAGCGTTCTAAAAATCACAGTGCCTATTTAATTCCCCATATTAGTTGGACAGCCAACAAACACACTTGCTGTATCTGTCGGAAAGGTAAAGGAAAAGCCCAGGGATGTGAATGCAGACATTCTCCAATTACTGTTCTTCATTGAGGGAGCCACCAAAACACTATTAAATCACAGTAACAGCATTACTAATTCGATTTCCTGTACATAAACAATCTTCCCCGGGCTTTGAAGAGTTTAACTGAAGGTACAAATAGGTTCAAATTGCAATAATTCAGCTGAAAGCATAAGGCTAATCCATCTTCCTTATAAATCAGTGACACAGAAGTTAATTAAAATGTAAACAATGGGTTGCATTGTTGCTGAAAGCTCTAGAGAAGGAAGCTCTGAAATTCTTTCTGTAATGGCTTTTACCTGACTGTTCTCACCACTGTGGGCGAGGTTAAGTACAAGATCACATTACCAAACTCGTCCTTTCTTCCCCTTTAAATGAAATACAATTTTCGGTTCATCTGACAACAGCATGGCAAACTGTAACCAAAGAGATGAAGTGCCTTTGGTGATTCCCCCACCCGCTGTCGGCAGATTATCCTGCCTTGATTTTGCTTCCAAATAGCTTTATTAAATAAATAACAACAAATTGTTTAATTTGGGGGAGATTGACGTGCTGTGGTCCATGGGGTCACGAAGAGTCGGACACGACTAAACGACTAAACAACAACAACTAATTAGAGAAACAACAGCATAAACAAGCCCTCCAAAAAGCATTGCAGATTCTTTCTCTCTCTTTTTAAAAGATATATTTGATTAAATTTCCAAAAAATTCAAACAAGCATTCCAATACATAATAGATTTTTCTTTTGTCGACTTCCCATCCCATTTTCCATGGTGCTTTTATTTATTTATCCCCCTTGCTGCACCCTATCTTCCCTCTCTTGTATCATAACCACAATACAATAATCTCTAAATCCTTTTGTGGCTCACCGTTCAAATCCTGCTCGTGAATTCATCATACTATAAGTTTTCTTTAAATAATTCGAAAAACTCTTTCCTTCTTCCATAAAGCAGTCATCATTAAGTTCTCTTGTTTTAGCTGTTAAATTTGCTGATTTTAAGAGTCTCGCAGATTCTTAAAGACTAAGGGTCACTGGCCTATCTATCTATCTATCTATCTATCTATCTATCTATCTATCATCTATCTATCTATCTATCTATCTAATCTACAGCTACACCATAGCTGCCAAGTTATCCCTTTTTTACAGGGATTTTCCCTTATGCTGAATAGGCTTCCTCGCGAGAAAAGGGAAAACTGGGCAGCTATGAGCTACACACTGCAGAATTAATAAAAAATGTAAACAGTGGGGCCAAAAAGTCATGAAATGCAAGAGGTATCTTTACGCAAAATTATACAAGATAAGCACAGTGGCCATTCACAATTGCAGTAATTGCTGCTATCTTCCTAGATTAATTTAACACTTGTAATGGACAGGAAAACCTTGATTTTAAATGAGTCCTGAGTTCCTGATAGATCACTTAGATCATCTGGGGAAATTCTTCATGTGGCTCCACACCATACAGAATATCACAGAGTGGTAACACGAAAACAGGTATTTTCTGCTGCCGCCCTTGTGGAATGCCTCCCCCTACGCCAATGTGGGAAGCAACAGCCTACAACTGCTTCAGGTGTAAAGAAATATCTTTTTGCTGAGGATTTCCCTGACCTGTAAGAGATCGGACCTCATTTTACATATTTGAATCTTCTGAATTTCTGTTTTATTCGCTCTAGTATGCTTTCATGGGTTTTTATATACCTGTTTTACTGATTTAAGGTTATGTTGTCAATTTTGCTTCAACGTTTTAATCGTATTTACATATTGTTAACTGCTAAGAGATTTTTTGGAATATCAAGTGGTATATAAATGATTTTAAATAAAGTAAAATAAATGCTAGGAAATCAAATTTGCTGATAGGGCCTAGTGTCATAAATCTTAATTCAGGTCTACAGTCTCCCTTTGAATTCCCACCCAAAGAATGTTGATTTTTCAGTTGAGCATCAGAGAGCCCTGGGATATTTTGGTGCTCTGCTACTGAGCAGAAGTGGAGAGATGGAGCTGGTATGCTAGCTTCCCAGCAGGAGGCCCACTGTTGCTTACTAGGAAAGGAAGGGTCAGTGCAGTGCAAACACACTGGCACAGGCAATCTGGCACTCCCTTCCAATGCATTTGCAATGTACCAACCTCCTTGCCACCTTGCCTCTCCCCGGCCTGGTAAACAATGACCTCCCTACCAAGAAGCCAGTGTAGCATCTCTGATCCACCTGGTGAGCTGCTCCTTTGTGTTAGATATACAGCCATTCATTCTTCTGCACTGACATCAATCTATTTGTTCCAAGTAAGAACTGCAAAAGGACGTTGTCGGCAGGTGACGACAGGCATAATAACTGAAGATGAATAGGTGAGTGGTATGACAGATGTTATGCGGTCCTGTAATCATGTTGCTTGAGTTTTATATATTGCAGAATTAAGTTTTGCTCGCTGTGGAAAGGAGTTTTAGGCCAACACAAGGTGTAAAAGCATTGAGCTTAGCATGCTGATACTGAATATTATCATTGCTTTATTTAGTCATTTGGAAACTGCTAATCATGTGATGTTTCATAGCAGTGTGCTAGTGAAAAAACATAGAATTATAGAGTTGGAAGGGACCCCGAGGCTCATCTAGTCCAACGCCCTGCAATGCAGGAATCTCGACTAAAGCATCCATGACAGATAGCCATCCAAACTCGAGTCCACAACCTCCCAAGGGAGTCCGTTCCACTGTCAAACAGTTCTGTTCAGAATGTTCTTTCTGATGTTTAGTCGGAATCTCCTTTCTTGTAACTTGAAGCCATTGGTTGAGGTTCTACCCTCCGGAGCAGGAGAAATCCTGTTTTTGCTGCTCCTAGAGGAAGCAAAGACATGCCAGAAGACGGAGCATAAATCCTGGCATTTAGAGCCTGGGGGGAAAGGATATCTGCCAACCTATTCCCATTCCTTTATTTTGGCCACAAATTCTGTAAATAGCACACCTTGTAACTGAACCTGTACCCCAAATATTCATGAAAGTTGCATGAGCTTGAAGGGGAAAGGATAAACCACCGAGGTAAAAGCAGTGCGCTACCAATTGCCAGCACACACAAGCAAGTGGCTTGCCTCCTCCGTGGTGAGCAGCTTGCTGAATTATTTGGATCACCTCATGTAACCTGCCGCACCGAAAAACCATTAGAGCAAGAAAAACTCCTGTATACCACCGTTGCTACGCATCTCTTATAAAAGAGAAAATAAAAACAAAACAAAAGTTTGTTCCATGTACTTCTCCTGCTGCTCTGGCAGTTGCATTTATCTCCCAATGTTGCCGTTATATGTGAAAAAGTCAGGCTTGTGGTATTTTTCTCTCACCCCTCACCCCAGCAACAAAACATGTCATTATGTCCAGGAAAGGGTAGGGCTTTTGCAAATGAACTTTCTCTCTCTCTCTTTTTGCAAACCGTCTGACCTTACTGTTTGCTTATTGCGGCTCTAACTCACAGTGACCTTGTATAGCTCATGAAGTATGAACATGTGGCAAAATAAATAAAAACACTAATAATAATAATAAAGCATTGTTGTAGTTAAAGGCCATATTAAGTTGGAAAAGAAAGGAAGAAATGCATGGACCAAATACTGACATCTTCTCTCTGAGGAAGGATTCTAGGTTACGTAAGTGAAAGGGACCTCTTGGCTTCAATATTTCCTCTCTTGGTCAACAATGATGAATCTTCCCAATATAGTGTTTGCTGATTGAAAGCAAATGAGCCTACACTTTATATCCCAGCCCACCTATGTTTGCAGAGGTGACTAATGTTTCTCATAGAGTTGAAGACGAAAACCTTGAAGAACAGCTAGTGAGAGCAAGGGATGGAAAAGGAATGTTTTCTCATACACTGGATTTGGCAGTTCCTACCCAGCTGAATTATGGTGCTGGAGGAGACTCTTGAGAGTCCCGTGGAGGATGAGATGGTTGCACAGTGTTCTCGAAGCTATGAACATGAGTTTGACCAAACTGCGGGAGGCAGTGGAAGACAAGAGTGCCTGGTGTGCTCTGTTCCATGGGGTCACGAAGATTCGAACATAACTAAATGACTAAACAACAACAACCACCTGATTGAGCTTTGGCCACATCCAAGTGCCTCGTGCATAAAGCGACAAAGGCTATCAGATTTCAGAACGATAGCTGCAGTGGTTCTGTCACTATGGCAGACTTTCCTGTTTCGTGGTGGGTTACAATAGTCAATAGGGGGCTCCAGGTCTTGGTGGAAAATGGCATGGATCCCAAGGCAATGACCCTGTTACCACGGAAGGTTTGTGGGAATGGGCTTTTGCCCCTCCCCGTGGATTTTGGGATCAAACAGTTACCTTGGTTTGATTTCTCATGCGCAGGGGGAGAGGGTCAGGATGGACAGCCATGTGGTGTTGTTTTCTGACAGCTGAGACCATAGAGCCTCTCAGAAGCTGAATGAGTAGTCCTTGAGATGCCTTGGACTATCCAACTCAGAAGTGTGAGAACCTTCCCCAAATCACTCCATTTCACCTTGTCATTTGGGGTGCACACAGATCTAATGCAGTGGTGGGCAACACTGGGACTGTGGGGGTGGGGTGCACCGTGAGGGTGGGGCAAACTGCCAGAGCGAACCGCACCCACTGGAGCCACGTGGGGCCATGCTGTGGCACCTGCCCAGCTGTGCAATGAATGGGAAGCCCTGCCGGCCAACTGCTTTGAAGTTTGCACTCACAGTGCCCTGCGAGCCCAGAACTGCTTTGCAAGACTCGCAAAAGTGACGTTGGGCTGGCAGGGCACATGCCTGTTGTGTCCCTCTCATGCAACACAGTTCACAATGCCCTACCAACCCCACATTAGAAGCAGACAACAGTTCACAGTGCCCTAATTCCCCCTGTTACATTTTTCGCTACTGTTGTGCTCAAATATATATTGTATTTTTTTCTCACACATTTTTGCTTTTACTTCTAAACTGCCTTGAGAAGCCCTTTAGCTCTGAAAGGCAGTATAAAAACATTTTAAATAGCAGCACCATCCAATGCTGTTCTCCAAAATGGGCTGGATAGGTAGCAAAAGAAGGATCTCTGTAAAACAAGGCCCCCACTGCCAACTCCTTCAACAGGCCCAGATTTAGATTTTCTACCCCATCAACAACTGCAGTGATGTAATTCTAGCATTATTAATTATGGATTGTGGCTGAGGGTACAACAAAGAGCAAACACTGTCTCAGACTGCAGATTATTCATATGCATTGAAGTCCTTCAAATAAATTGGAAAAGCAAAGTAAGGGGGGACCACCTGCATTTACAAAGTCCTCCTCTCTTTTTTCATTTTCAGAATGGAATAAAACCTCTCCTCTGTTTTTCTTATATTTTGAGAATTTTTATCGTCTTTTGTAGTTGGTTTTAATCATTGACTGTCCTGAATGTTGCATAAGCTCTATTTTTTTTTTATTTCACAAAATTTATATATTGCTTAATTATAAAAACCACTGAGCCTCTTGGGCTTGCTGATCAGAAGGTCGGCGGTTCAAATCCCTGCGATGGGGTGAGCACCCGTTGCTTGGTCCCAGCTCCTACCAACCTAGCAGTTCAAAAGCACGGCAAAAAGTGCAAGTAGATAAATAGGTACCACTCCGGCGGAAAGGTAAATGGCATTTCCGTGCGCTGCTCTGGTTTCGCCAGAAGCGGCTTAGTCATGCTGGCCACATGACCCAGAAAAACTGTCTGCGGACAAACGCCGGCTCCCTTGGCCTGTAAAGCGAGATGAGTGCCGCAACCCCAGAGTTGTTCGTGACTGGACTTAAGTGTCAGGGGTCCTTTACCTTTACCTTTTAATTGTAAAAAACCAAAAACAAACCACCTACCCCAAACCCTCAAAGTGATTTACAAAAGTAATAAAATGATGAATTTATCAGAAAAAATCAGTTAAAACCAACTATTTAAAACATTAAAAATAATAATAATAAATCAATGATAAGCTGAAAACCGGATTAAAACACATGCCAACATTCTAAATGTCTAGAAAGGCAGACTTTTTTTGCAGGTGCTCAAAAGAAGAGGAGTACGGCGAAGGTGCTTGCCTGATGCTAATAAGCAGAGAGTTTCAAAGTGTGGGTGCTGCCACACTAAAATACTGATTTCTTACAGAGGGTGATGGAGGGGGGGGGAAATGTTGCACATGTTATGTCAGGACCTCACCTCCTCCTGCTGCCACCACCACTAGTGGGACACTGTTCTGACCCTCCTTTCCCTCCATGGCAGCAGCAGGAGAAGGAGCTGGCCGCTGGATCCACACTGTGCTCGGATCCTTGCTTCACCTCTGTGCCAAACATTGGGGGGGGGGAGGACTCAGCCCCCAGGAGATGTCACCCTTGGTTTCTTACAAATGCAGAACAAATATATTTGTGGCACCTGTAACAGTACCAGCTCTGCACTAGAAGGACAGAATACAAATGTTTGTATAAATATAAGCCCTCTTCAAGCATTTTGTAAATGCGTGCAGTAAGCACTCAAAGGGGAATGTGGCAGTAGGGATGAGTCTGCTTCCTTTGGCCACCTTGTTATCTCCTTGCCTTGAAACATCAGAGTTCTAAAGTGTGCTGAGAGCCTCCGTGGTTCTAGAAGGCACCCTCCAACTTCCAGGGGGTGGGGTTGGGGATGAAAGAAACAAAGAGGAGGGACAGAGCCATCATACTCAGTCCCAGGGTTTTTCTTCAGCTGGAACTCGCTGGAACTCAGTTCTGGCACCTCTCAGGTGGGTGCCATTGCCATTCTAAGAGAACAAGGGAGGTGCTCATGGTGAGTTCCAGCACCTCTTTTTCTAGAAAAATAGCACTACTTGCCCCCCACCCCCTGCATTGTTTACTGTACACTGTTCCAGGAAGCCTGAAGAGGGTTATAAATACAGTCATACCTCGGTTTAAGTATGCTTTGGTTTGAGAACTTTCAGTTTAAGTACTCCGCGGACCCGTCTGGAACGGATTAATCCACTTTCCATTACTTTCAATGGGAAAAATCGCTTCAGGTTAAGTACGCTTGAGGTTGAGTACTCCACGGACCCGTCTGGAACGGATTAATCCACTTTCCATTACTTTCAATGAGAAAGTTCGCTTCAGGTTAAGTTCGCTTCAGGTTACGTACAGACTTCCGGAACCAATTGTGTACTTAAACCGAGGTACCATGTAAATATGAACAAGTAAATTGTCCTTCTGCTTAAGTGGAGAGAAGTTCTCCAAAAGAAGAAGAAAATGGTTTGGGAAGGGAAGGAACTGTTCTATACGAAGTGTTGGGTTCATTTGCTTTTACAAAGCAGCCGCGCTTAGAAAGAGCATTTCATCAAAACCCAGCCTGTCTCTGGAGGCCTCGTGACATTCTTCAGCAATGCAGAAAGTGAAAAATCAGATGCCAGTCAGAATGTGCACATGGAAGCCAGTTTCCATAATAAAGTACTTGATCTTCTCAAATAAAAAGCAAAAATCCCGATATGTCTTAAAGTCTCTATAGGAATAAACTGGCAAGGAACAACAAATAATATATTACAAGAATTGTTTTCTCCTTTAGTCTAGACAAGAGAAGGTGTGATGACCTTTGCTGATCTGCCAACACCAACAGTTTATGTCACAGTTGGAAGGACGGTCCTAGCTAATGGGGAGTCCAGTGGCTTGTCAGCCCAACAATCCACTCGGGACCCTATTTCAAGCTGTCCTTTGGCATTCGGAGATGCGAAGGCCTTTTGTGCTGGCCTTTGTTGGTTCATTTGTTGTGTCCAAGTGAGGAAGGCTGGCAGATTGTGAAAATTTATATAAATGAGGGCATTGTGTGTTCAAAAGAAGAGAGGTACGTTTGATCTTAGCTGTTACTGATTTACCTTTTCCTCGCGATAACATTCATTAGGCAGGATAAGGTAATGCCGCTGAGTCCCCTTTATATTGTCAACAGTTAAAATATAGGCATCACATAAGGTGTAACATCAGTCATGTCTCAAGGCAACATCCCCCCTCCCACCAAACCATGATTTGAAACTTGTTCTGCATCAGGCGTTTTCTTTGAACATACAGTCCCTCCTCTCTGCTCCTAGATATTTGTGGCTTCGGTCAAATATACACAGCAAGAAATGTTTACTTCGTGTCACATCAGGGAATCTGGAGCTTGTTTTGGTATGCTCAGAGTCTGAGGCTAGGATCTAGCTTGGAGAGCCACTTGGGACCACAGGTATGGTCTAAGCCTCCTCTAAAGCCATCCAAATTTGTGACTATCGCTAGCTCTTATCCCACTACTGTCGCTAGGCACTGTGTGAAGAAGTTTCTTTTGTCTATCCCGAATTTTCCGACATTCAGCTTCACTGGATGTTCCCAATATTATGTGAGAGGGAGAATTTTTTAAATCCATTTTCTCCACAACGTGCATAATTCTACACTTCTCTCTCACTCCCTTCCCCAGTATTCACCTTTCTTTAAACAAGAAAGCCCCAAATCTTACGTCCTTTCCTTGTAGGGGAATCTTCATCCCCTTGAATATTTCGGTTGCCCTTTTCTGAACATTTTCTGGCTCTAGAATCTCCTATTTTAAGTGAGGTGACCAGAATTGTACACAGTATTCCTAGTGCAGCCATTCCATAGATTTGTATGAAGGAGTTTTATTTCCATTTTCTTTCCTAATGGGTCCCAGCATAGAATTCACCTTTATTCACAGATACCACAGCCTGGTGACACTTGCTTACAGGTCAACTGGTCACAATTTACCCCACTGTGGTGAGATTTGTGTGTGTTTCTATTAAAATTAAAATTATTGTTATCAGAATTACAGTGATTTTAAAATTTGCATCTATAAATATAAATTAACATATGCAATTTGTATGCAAATCAGCGTGCCCCTCTCTTTTTGGGAGATCATTGAATCATAGAATCTTAGAGCTGGAAGGGGACCAAGGGTCATCTAGTCTAACCCCCTGCAATGCAGGAATCTCAGCTATAGCATCCATAACAGATGGCCGCCCAACATCTGCTTTAAAACCTCCAAGGAAGGAGAGTCCACCACCTCCCGAAGGAGATTGTTCCACTATTGAACAGCTCTTACTGTCAGAAAGTTTTTCTGTATATTTATTTTGGCAGTGTTTAAATGGTCAACCTACTTAGCTTTGGGCTAAGTAGGTATCATTTTGTTTATTTACCAATGGATTTATCTACTGATTTTCAACTTGGAAGGCCTTCTTACTTCACATATTGAAGACTTGAAGAGGGGTGCAAACTGGTTGGTAAAAAGGGGGGTGGGTGCATTTTCTGAGTGTTCCTATAGCTTTTCTCCAGACTAAGTTTTATACAAGTTACTTTAAAAAAAAATGGAAAGGGAGGAATATGTGCCGTACAAGGTGCTGAGATCATTCACATTTCAAATGCCAGTCAGACACACGGGAGGTGTTTGTTTTGGGAGATAATTAGATGGTGATGTAATTAGAAGCAGTGGCTGGTGCTAGGAAGCACAATCTTCTAGAGACAGGCATTTCTGCTAATTTGCTGCTGTTCAGGCTATTCAAATGGGAGCGGCCACTAGGATAAGAACTAGGGGCCCAGGCTTAGGAGAAAACCTACAGAAGAGAAAAACAGGTTGGGTGGCTGTTGCCCACGCATTTGCCAACTGCTTCTCATGTCCCTCATGTTTTAAAAGCAGGGGGTCTCTGGATTATAGTCACAGAAACCTGTGGCAAGATCAGGTACTCTGGGCTCCCCTGTTCATCACCATGTCTTGGAAGAACTTCAAGTGAATGTAGCATGTTCGGCCTGGGCAAAGTTGCTCACTTGCTGTTTTGCTTATCGAATATACCACTCAACCTGTTAATTTGTCTCCCATTTTCATTTGATGCTTAAAGTTCTGGATATATATATATGGCAGATCAATATGTTGATATAGCCAGGCCTGAATGTAACTTTCCTCCCAAGTTGGCCCTTTTAATTTGTTGATGAATCCATAAATTGAAGAGTCAAGACTTTCTCCTCCCCACCCCACCCCCCACCCCCAGCTCCCTCTTCTTTCATTTCCCTGAGCTGTAAGTCCACCTGTCACCACTCCAGTAAAATTACTGGAATTTGTCTTTGCCTTTTCTCTGCCTTTCATGAATACCCTATTCATGCCATAATCACTTCCTATCTCATCTGCTTCAATTGCATTGCAAATATGGCCTTTCTTTCAAAATCCTTCCCTTCTAAGATATAAACTCCATCTCACTGGAGTATGAATGGCTGGATTCTGCCAAGAGAACTACTGAAAGGGAGAACAGAGGCTTCTCTTAGGAATGTGTGACGCACCAAGCAAAAGGTAGTCCATGAGCTTGCCAGGTATCTTGCGATCCCATTTTTGTAATCATGGGTAAGCAATAAAAAACAGAAGGTTCACCAAGCTCCTGAAAGGGTGGTTCTCTGAATTGCAGGTCTACATTGCAAGAAAGCCCAAGATCTGCCCAAACCCTATCAGGTGGGTTGCTGTAGCCATGTTTAGGGAAGCTTTTAATGTTTGATGGATTTCTGTATTTTAGAATTTCTGTTTTTTTGGAAGCCGCCCAGAGTGGCTGGGGGAACCCGGCCAGATGGGCGGGGTATAAATAATAAATTATTATTATTATTATTATTATTATTATTATTATTATGAGAGGGTTAAGTTTAGAAACTCCTTATTTCTAAGAGCCATTGACAGGGAGAGCCAACTAATTCTAATTTTCTCCCCATCCTCCCCCTTTCCGGGTTCTACAAGGGCAACGCTCAGATTGAAGAGGAGGAATGTGGCGCTCAGTGTCACCCTCATGGCTGGTTGCAAGAAGGCAGGCAGGTGTAAATGGCTGGAGGGGGGTGGGCGCAGATTGAAGTTGGAGCAGCAGTGTCCTATTTGCCCTAATGGACAAGCATCCACTGGGGATTCTCAAAGTACAAAAAATATTTTGGAAAAAACCCTTTGGGGAGGAGAAAGCCCCAAACAACCCACTGGGGTCTCGGAGACCATGCAATGCTGCCTGGTTGTTGTTGTTGTTTAGTCGTTTAGTCGTGTCCGACTCTTTGTGACCCCATGGACAAGAGCACATCAGGCACTCCTGTCTTCCACTGCCTCTCGCAGTTTGGTCAAACTCATGTTGGTAGCTTTGAGAACACTGTCCAACCATCTCATCCTCTGTCGTCCCCTTCTCCTTGTGCCCCCAATCTTTCCCAGCATCAGGATCTTTTCCAGGGAGTCTTCTCTTCTCATGAGGTGGCCAAAGTATTGGAGCCTCAGCTTCAGGATCTGTCCTTCCAGTGAGCACTCAGGGCTGATTTCCTTCAGAATGGATAGGTTTGATCTTCTTGCAGTCCATGGGACTCTCAAGAGTCTCCTCCAGCACCATAATTCAAAAGCATCAATTCTTCGGCAATCAGCCTTCTTTATGGTCCAGCTCTCACTTCCATACATCACTACTGGGAAAACCATAGCTTTAACTATACAGACCTTTGTTGGCAAGGTGATGTCTCTGCTTTTTAAGATGCTGTCTAGGTTTGCCATTGCTTTTCTCCCAAGAAGCAGGCGTCTTTTAATTTCGTGACTGCTGTCACCATCTGCAGTGATCATGGAACCCAAGAAAGTAAAATCTCTCACTGCCTCCATTTCTTCCCCTTCTATTTGCCAGGAGGTGATGGGACCAGTGGCCATGATCTTACTTTTTTTGATGTTGAGCTTCAGACCATATTTTGCGCTCTCCTCTTTCACCCTCATTAAAAGGTTCTTTAATTCCTCCTCACTTTCTGCCATCAAGGTTGTGTCATCAGCATATCTGAGGTTGTTGATATTTCTTCCGGCAATCTTAATTCCGGCTTGGGATTCATCTAGTCCAGCCTTTCGCATGATGAATTCTGCATATAAGTTAAATAAGCAGGAAGACAATATACAGCCTTGTCGTACTCCTTTCCCAATTCTGAACCAATCAGTTGTTCCATATCCAGTTCTAACTGTAGCTTCTTGTCCCACATAGAGATTTCTCAGGAGACAGATGAGGTGATCAGGCACTCCCATTTCTTTAAGAACTTGCCATCGTTTGCTGTGGTTGACACATGCCTGGTACCATGAGTTAAAAGTAGAGCAGAAAGAGAGTTGGCTGGAACCCTGAACAGGTCCCCCTCGTATTTGTTAAAACAAAGCTCTGCTTTTTGCAACCCACTTAAAGCAAACACGCTTCATAAAAACTACATATTGAGTTAGCTGAAATTTGCTTGGAATTCGTTCATGCCAACCCTGGCCTCCCTCCCTCATTCTCCTTTCCCCCCGCTCTTCACAATCCCATAAGCAAAGGATCAACGTGTTGCATATCCTTAATGGGCATGACCACTGGAAGGATTAAGGTAAGGATCTTAACAGTCGTCAAAGTTCTGAACAAATGTTCATGTTTGCATTGTTCCCCCCATGTCTTCACCTCGTTTAACAGGAAAGGAGGGATTTTGTTTCTCCACTCTTACTATGCTCCCTTTATTTCCCAGAGACTGGCTGACTGCAACAGTGACTGACAGCTTGAGTCGGCAGTGCAGCTGGCTTTTAAGAACAGAGGTATGGAAGACAAGGCAGCTAACCCATGATGGCTACGTTTGACCACAATTGTTGGAGGCAGGATGGTCTGAAAACGACTTCCTGGGAATCACGAGGAGGGAGAGTAGCCAGCGAGTGCTTCTGGGTTCAGTTTCCTTGCCAGAGGGCCAGGCGACCTCAGTGACTAGGAATGCCTTCCACTAGCTTTGGTTGTGGCCTATTCTGGACCGGGGTAGCCTGACCACTGTTGCCCATGCACTGTTAACCTCCAGGCTGGATTTCTGCAATGCCACACATTCCAACTGTCCCTATCTTCCCGGGACAGTCCTGGTTTTACAGAAGCCATCTCCGTTTCTGATTTGAACCTGGAATGTCCCACTTTTCTTTAGGACGTCCCATTTTCATTGGAGAAATGTTGTGTGACCCTTGAGACAAAGAGATAAGAAACTACACAACCTTTAGAAGACATCTGAAGGCAGTATTAGGTTTATATATATATATATATATATATATATATATATATATATATATATATATATATGTTGGAAGCTGCCCAGTGTGACTGGGGCAGCCCAGTCAGATGGGCAGTGTGCAAATAATAAGATTTGCAGTGGTGGTAGTAGTATTGAATAGGACATCCCTATTCTCATCTGAGAAATGTTGGAAGGTATCCAGTGTGCTCTATAAAAATATAATTAATTGATAATCACAGGCCAAGGACACATCAGAGCTAGACAAAAGCCTTCAAGCAGGGTGTGGTGTGGAGTCATGCTTTTGAAGGATATGCCGGGGAGAGTGGGCATGGTTTAGGAGGAGTTCTGAGGGCCAGATAAGGCAGATCTGGAGGCCTTGGGGCCCAGGGTTCCCCTCTCATGCCTTGCAACACTGGATTTGCCTCCAGTTTTGCAGAGAATGGAGGGGGAAAAGAGGCACCTTAGCCCTTCTTTGGGAATTCCAAAAATGTAAAAAGGTAAAGAGAAAAAAAGAATTATGTGTGCTTTGGAGGCATCAGTTTTATCTTCATCTTCTACACTCTTTGCAGGTGGGTGTATTGCCAAATTACATACATAGTTCACTTTCCATAAGGATTTCTTAAAGTAAAAAATAAAAAAAATAAAAATGGCTTAACATTTGTTTACAGTTTGCAAAAACTATTTTAGTGATTCATTTTGGCTGGGAGGTGAAAACAAATCAAAGATATAACAGTACTATAAATTCTCTAAGTGAAATATAATTTGAAGGAAGAGTGCAATTGCTAAAAATTCACTCCAGGTCAAATATACAATTTGTTGATTAGGAGGTTGAACAAATGCTTTTGATATTTTTTTTTCAAAGGGAAGAGATGGTTTCATTTTAGTTCAAATTTATTATATGGTATGTTCCAAAGCACAACTAGCAATTTCCTGACCTTCCAGCTGCTCTGTCTGTGATCCTGGGACACACCTGCAGATCACAGAGTCACAATTGCTGTAACCTAGTTTCTTTTGTTTTGTTTTGTTCTCACATGCCATCTAGGTCTAGAGGCTTCCAGTGATTTTCTTCCAAAGCACAGAGAAGAATTCTATGTATCTCAAAGCTATTTTAAAATAATTCCTTTTGTTCCCACCATCAAGGCATCAACAATACTTTGAATCATCTATGAGCTAGAAGACTGAATTTTGAAATATTTTATTAGCACCCGCTATCCCAGTTTTCAAATCACATTATCATTGTTGATGCTTGTGCTCAGCACAAGTTGTTCAGTGGAATTCCTGAGCTGGTCCTTGTGTATGAGCTTTACATGTCAAAAATGAGTTTCAAAATGAGTTTACCGCAGAACAGTCTTAAAACTATTTACATATAAACATTGCATGGACAAAATAAAGCAACACATTGCAAACTAGCAATGTGGCTCAGTCCTTTAAGTCCTTTATGGAATTCTTGGTCCGAGAGCATAGCTGCCTAGTCTCCTGTATTCCCCAGGAAACCCCTGTTTTTCCAGCCGTTTCCCACTGGCAGCCCGGATTTAAAAACAACAACCGTAAATCCCCCGGATTCTTACCGGCCTGGGGAGGCTCCTTCTGCGCATGTCTGGAGTCTCTGGACATGCGCAGAAGCGATTTCTGGCGCTGCGGCCATTATGGAAATGGGCAGAGCATGCGTAGAAGCAACTTCCGGTGCTGCTCTGCCCAGTTCCAAAATGGCCGCAGTGCGACTTCCGGTGCTGCGCCACTGCTGATCCCGGATTTTTCAATCTGGGAGTTGGCACCTATGTCCGAGAGAGAGAGATTATAGCTTGTTCATCATTGCAAAGTTTCTCTGCTACTGCTGCTGATTCTAGTCATCTCTGACTTCTCAAGTTTCTTTGCCAACTTTGAGAGCTGCAGCTCAGGTTTCCTGTGATGGGCCTTCCGCTTTCACCCAGAGTGGAACCTTTCGGTTAAGGTAAAATTGGGTGATTTTTTTTTTAAAGTATTTTAAATGTTTTGTTACAATTAACCAGAACAACTTTAACAAGCGTTGGAGTACTGATGTGGTCACATTACCCATTTCCATTTTTGTGTTCACACTTGTTGCAACTAGGAATATTGATAAAAATGTAAGTGGGAGGAGAAATTGCTAATCTTCGCTTAGTTAAACAATCTGTGGCCTTTTAAAGTGGTGGGTATTGTTTTGTTTCTTACTGCGTTTTGTATTTTTTGTGTTTATATTTGAAACCATCCTGTGATCCTCAGTTGAAGGGCAGTACAGAGATTCAACAAACAAACAAACAAGTATCCATCTCATGTATGGAACGAAAGTCAATCCAGTGAATATGATCAGTTGTTTCTGTTGTTTTCAGTCTGCAAATGATATGCAATTGATTGCACACCCCATTTGCATTGTGTTTCTTTGCATTTAAATGAATGGGGTGGAATAACACAATGGCAACATAATGTATATCAGGGCCGTCCAACAGGTAGATCGCGATCTACCGGTAGATCGTGGGTTGTCCGTGGTAGATCGTGGAAGGCCCCCCCCCCACAATAGCTCAACAACTTTGACTTCTCAAATAAAGCTCAACAACTTAGGTAGATCACTTTTTTATAGTGGGAGTAGTTCTCAGTCTCTTGAAAGCTGAACATGCCTGATGTATATAATGTGCATAATTAATTACATAAATTATGTGAGTTATATAATTCTGCTACAGTGGACAGTGAAACAAATAGTGTAGTTTTTGGTGGAATACGAACTGCAGTGGTAGAGAAACAGTGCTGCATGTGATGAATACAGGGTGGAATGGGCAAGAGTGGCTTCTTGCATCCCTAGTTGCAACACATTAAAGTCTGAATGAATCTGTGGACTCAACACAGAGACCTCCATCGTGTCCGAGTCAATACGTGCAGGTGGGCCTGGATGAGGGCAGAATGACATTATTATTCTTAAGTTATTACTTGCTTTAATCTTATGGGACAGTGGCCCAGTCACCCTAATGGACACAATCCAGGGGGAAGAGGGAAAACTGCATGTGGTGTTGGTGGCAATTCAGTGGTCTCCATCACCCTTAGTTCCATTCTATAAGAACATAACAATATTACAGTGCAATTTGTCTTGGAGGCCTTTTGCTCCAGTAAACTGCATATGAAATTTGTTAAATGAAAAATGCAGGGTGACTAAGTCCCACTGAGCTCTGAGAGGCGTGCTCTCAGGTGTAAGTGGTGTGGAATTGCAGTCTCAAGCCCTTCTACATACTTACAGACTCACTTTCACAGCTTTTATGTTCTCCATTCCTTTTTGCCAAGTTTTGGAGGTGGTGAGCTATTTTTTGTTTTGTTTTGATACATTTGACACTAGGAGTCAAGATTTCCAGACACTCTTCCCTCAGTGCCAAAGGGTTAAAGAAAAAAGTTGGCTCCTTCAGTAGCTTTTTCCAAGTTTTTTATTGCTCTCTGCTCCACATATCCAAAGGGGGGGGGAAACTCCACCAAATCAAAATGTACCTATGTGGGGTTTTTTAATTAGCTCTTTTCACACTCATGAGTGCATAAGAGCTGTCCCTGTGGGAGTACGGTACTTCACTGAAGACCTGTTGCTGTTGATAATGCTATTATTATTAGTCATTTGATGGCTACCTTGATTTTCTTTTAAGTCTTAATTTCTCTTTCTAGCACAATGCCAATTTCATGGCCAACCTAATGAATCAATATGAAGTAAGTCATTTCAGGTGGAAGCTTCTAAAAGGGTAGCCATCTTGCTGCCTCTACCTGTGTGTGCCATGAAAAAAAAATCCACTCACACGCATAGCTGCCAAGTCTCCCGTTTTCCCCGGGAAATCCCCGTTTTTCCAGCTGTTCCTAGCTGAAAAAATGGAATCCCCCCCCGGTTTATTCTGGCGTGGTGGCCATTTTGGAACTGGGCGGAGCATGCTCAGAAGTGACTTTTGATGCTGCTCTGCCCAGTTCCAAAATGGCTGCAGTGCGACTTCTGGCACGGTGGCCATTTTGGAACTGGGCAAAGCAGCATCAAAAGTCACTTCTGAGCATGCTCCGCCCAGTTCCAAAATGGCGGCAGCGATACTTCCGGTCTGCTATTTCCAGCCCGGTCCCTTATTTCTCTGACAGCAACTTGGCAGGTATGCTCACATGTTGAGTGGGATCCCAATGAATGTCAAGTCCATGTTGTTTCAGATGAAACAGTCAAAATAGGCAGTGTCCTGCTTGGCTTCATTTCTTGACAATAGTAAAAAAAAAATGATGTAGAAATTGGATAAAAATCCATAAGTGACCTAAAGGCAGGGATGGAGAACCTGTGGCTCTCCTTATGTCATTTATCTGCAACTCCCACCAGCCTCAGCCGGGATATTGGACACAGTATGCTTCTGAATACCAGTTGTTGGGACAATCAATGACCCCAAGCTTCATGTCCGATTGGGGATTTTAGCCTCCATTATCTCAAGTTGAACAATCCACATGCTATATATATACAGTTCCAGCTCCCCCAGTTTCATGACAACAGACTCTCCAAAACTATATATAATGTGTATGTGCACTTCAATGGTGCATGTCATCGCTGCGGGATATTTTAATACAGTTTGAGCTCTTACATGTTCAAATCCAGCATTAGAATATTTTTAAAAATTAACGGCTATTGTTTTAACCTTGTGATTTGCCGTTAGGAAGAAAATGAAATCGTATCTGCTGAGATTCATTGTAGAGGGTAGTGTTTTAATAACACGGCATTTCTTTACCCCTCCTCCTTCTCCTCTTTTTCATTTGAAAATCTCTCAAGATTCAGGGGGCAAAAAAACCCCCTGACTTAATATATGTGCAAATTACTCATAGCATTCACATCCCTTGCTCCTACAAAGCTGTTCTGATGACGCTATTAAATGAAGGGCATATGGCAACCCTTTCGGCCTTCCTGGTTAATTGGAAAATGATTCAGTAACTATTTAATATAATCTTGTTACTGTTACTAGGGAAAGGGTAGTTTCCCCAGCAATTGTGACTTTGGTTCCCAGAAGGTTAGTTCTTTTGTACCTCTTCCCTCCACCCAAGGAAAATTCCTGAACTTCAGCCGATGCAGAGGAACACATCTACCAGCTGTGAGGCACATGTAGGATTACAGCAGGATTGGCCTGGAAAAGCTCGAATTCACAAGTATGGTAAACCATACTCAGCATGGTATCTTATTTATTGGGAACTTTACAAAACACTTTCATCATAATTCCTTTCAAAGACAGACTGAGCATAGCATGCCTTCTTTATGCATTCCTTATTACATTATAATCACAAGCTGTCTTAGTGAAACATAATACTATAAGCCTAAATTTTGAAGGAATGGTGAACAAAGCATTTTTATTTTTATTTTTTTTGTATTGTAAATTAGCTGCTCTTGTAATTGAAATAATAGAAATAGCCTGAATCAAAAGCTGAAGAATCTGATTATTGGGGTCTCTTGTGAATAAATGGTGGCTGTCAGGGGTGGGGTGGGGGGGAACTCAACTACTTCTTGGATACATTTGAGAGCAAGGAAGCCTTGTTCACGTATGGCGCACGACACTGGCTATGGAAATAAGAATGCTTTAGTCACACAACCAAAGCTCATCAGTCCAAATAGCCAGGGTTCTGATAAGCAAGAGTACCTTTACATAAGGGGTGAGAGACCACTAGCTCATAGGACAGAGCTGGCCCATCAAGCCTTTCTCAAAAACCCACCAAACTCCTGCCATTTATCTTGGCAACTTCCTGTCCCTGCCACACCCCAAACTGTTTTGGAATTAATGGATCTGTCCAGTAAAGCATGGGAGGAGACAGAGGGGTCTGCAAAGGGAATGAGGAATCAGTGGAAACTGTATCCTCACCACACCTCCATTTACAATAGTCTTTGCTGGATTTAGGTTATTCCTTTAATGGGTTAGCAGTCAATAACACAACTTGCACCTTGATGAAATTGCTGCCACTTGCCAAGTGGTTGCAGTAGCAACTGCCTAGGTAGCCACTTAAGTCTCCGGCTCCAAGATCTGAAGCAGCTTGAATTTGGTTGATTTGGGTGCTCGCATAGCCATAATAATAATAATAATAATAATAATAATAATAATAATAATAATAATTTATTTGTACTCTCTCTGGGTTTAATTTGATTGATTAAATTTAAGATGAATGTGAGAAACTGATCCATAAACCAGGATTATTATTATTTTGCAACAAAACCTTGCTCTGCAGGCTTTGTGTGAAGTCCAAACATATTGAAATTAGAGCAAGTGCATGGCCTGTTGAAATTAGTGCATGGCCATATTGAAATTAGAGCAAGTGCATCTGACCCAAACCTGCAAGGTAGCTGCATCATGTACTCTTAGACTATGTCCTGGGAAACCATGCATGAGAATCTCTGTATTCATCCTGAAAAGGGTTGAGACTTGTGTCCAGCTGAACACACACAAAACCCTCGAAGGCGCTTGAAAAAAAGTCCACTGTGTTGCTATCTCTGCTTCCTTCCTCCTGAAGGCAAAGAAACATGCCTTTGGGCAAATAAAAGGAGAAACGGGGGTTTCTTTTGGTGCCCTTTCACCATTCTGAAATTATTTCTCTTGACATGTAAAAAAGAAGTTGAAGACAGTCCTTGGGAAAAAAAAAATCTCGCAGTTGTGGAATGAGAAATTATAGGCATCCAATCTATTCGAAGATAATTATGACAACATTTGGAAGGAAATTAAAAAAGATTTGGAAAAATGGCGAAATTTAAAACTCTCTTTTATGGGAAGAATCGCTGCAATAAAAATGAATGTTCTCCCTAGATTTTTATTTCTCTTTCAAAATATACCAATAATTAAAGGAACTGGTCGATTTAAAGAGTGGCAGAAAATGTTATCAAGATTCGTTTGGGCGGGAAAGAAACCGAGAATCAAAATGAAAATTCTAGTGGACAAGAAAGAGAGGGGAGGATTTGCGATGCCGGAGCTGAGACTTTATTACGAGGCATCTTGCCTCTGCTGGCTTAAGGACTGGATCCTACTAGAAAATACGGACATCCTTGATCTGGAAGGGTATCCTAACAGGTTTGGCTGGCATGCTTACCTATGCCAGGGGAAAGTCAAAGCACATAGAGGCTTCTTGCACCACATCTTTAGAGGCCCAATCTACGAGGTGTGGGAAAGGAACAAAGCCTTGCTTGAGAAAAAAACACCTTGGTGGGTAGCGCCGGCTAATGTGTTGGCAATTCAGAAAATTAACATGGATAAAAAGGGGTTAACATATGAGGAAATAGTGACTAAATCCAAAGAAGGATTCAAATTGAAGACATATGAACAAATAAAGGACAGGCTGGCAGGATGGATACAATATCACCAAATCAATGATTTGTTTATGAAGGATAGGAAGAATTTGGGCTTTGAAGAAAAGAAATCTAAATTTCAAATTGAACTTTTGGGAAGCAACCAAAAAACGTTGTCTAAAATGTATAACCTACTGCTAGATTGGCACACAATGGACGAGGCAGTGAAGGAATCAATGATAAAATGGGCAATTGATATTGGGCACAATATAGAAATGGAGGCATGGGAAAAACTGTGGCAGGAAAATTTAAAATTTACTGCCTGTACAGCCTTAAAGGAAAACGTTATGAAGATGACCTATCGCTGGTATTTGACCCCGGTCAAACTAGCCAAAATGTACAGACTGCATAATAAGGCTTGTTGGAAATGTAAAACAGCTAACGGAGAATTTTTTCATATGTGGTGGGGGTGTCCTAAGATAAAAAACTTTTGGGAAGCGGTTTATAATGAACTCAAAAAGATACTTAGGTACACCTTCAAGAAAAAACCTGAAGCCTTTTTATTGGGGCTGTTAGACAACGAAATTAAAAAAATTGACCAGCGATTTTTCTTGTATGCCACAGTGGCCGCGAGGCTACTAATCGCCCAAAAATGGAAGTTACAAGAGGTACCTCAGATTACGGAATGGCAAACGAAGCTATTAGACTTGATGGAAATGGCTAAGCTAACCTATAGAATAAGGGATCAGGGTGACGTGAAATTCCATAGAGAATGGAGTAAGTTTGTAGAATATGCAAGAAAGAACTATAATGGAATGAAAACGTTGGCGGTAATGAGTTAAATTCTTCATTGTTGATTATCAAGAATAGTTGAAATACGCGAGAAGTGAGAACTAATATACCTGTTGGTGGGGTGGGGGGAAGTCCGAGCTGGAGACAGCTATGTATTGTTTGGACTAATATGTAATGTATAAGTTGCTGAAAATGGAAAATCAATAAAAATTTATTGGTTTAAAAAAAAGAAAGAGAAATTATAGGCATTAGAACACATTGCATGGATGGGCTTGTTTTCTTTCCTTCCTGTTTCTGATCCATAAGAAATGTTTCCTTAACTTTTTTCATACTTTTGTCTGAAATCACAAGGACTAGAATCAGACTTACAATGTTTTAACATCTATGCAATGGTGGGTGAATAGCAATTGCCTATGTTGAATGGCAACTGCAGAAATTGGTATGAATATGCACATTACTCATGATCCATGAAACCTCAGGCCCTCCAGGAACCCAAGGAAGAGTTGAAAGGGGTTGAGGCACTGGCTGCTGCAACCAGGAGGAACTTTCACCAACGCTGTCCCCAATGGAAGATATGTCCCCACCAGTCCACAGCACAATTTCCATCTCTTCAAGCTTGCAGAAGTCAGGAGATACAGAATCAGGCAGAGACCCACTAAAGAACATAGCCAGCTTGTTTAGAGAGGCAGTGCCTAATGCAGAAGAGCACTTGCCTAAATTTAGAAGGCTTCAACTCTCTGCTGAGGCAACATTGCCTAAAATAGGGGGAAAGCTCTTGAGCTACTACGAATTCCCTGGGAGCTTTCCATGGTCCTGATATGGTCTGCCTGAACCTGAATGCACCATGCTGCAGTTTCCTGAATCTGCTTTTATCCAATGTGATACTACAGATTGTGACATTACCTGGTGTGACCTTGTTCACTGAGACTCTATATAATAAGCTTCAGGCTTCTGCGTAGCAGGATAACTTTGAGGAAACCTATTGTTGCATCAATATACTTTGTATATGTTGCATTTTAACATTGTGTGCATGAGTATATGGGCACATGGCAATAGGAAGTACATTGAGGTTGGCTTTCTTTTCTTTTTTTGCCAATATTTTATCAATGCACCAATTTCACTAGTAATTTAGAGGAAGAAAAGAGGTGTAAAAAATGGAAACTGCAGCCAATAGCTTGTGCTCCAATATAGGAATTACCGTTAGAAATATTTCCTGTTAATTCCACACATGCGCCTCCCAAGTTAAATTGGAGTACAGTGGAGTGCAAAATGGGGGAATAGGAGAGTGAATCAGAAGAGCAGTAAAGGAAGAATGGAATGACCTAATGAGCTAATCAATCACTCATTAGGAAGAAAACTTGACATGGAATTCATTCATCCCCATTTGAACTGTAAGGCTTTCGGAAGCTAAGCGGGAGCCCTATCCCTTGAGCCACTTGGTCAATCCCAGTGGAATGAGGTGAAGGCAGAGAAAGAGAAGAGAAGCCTGTGGCTGGACAGAGCAGTCTCTGACTAGAAGTATTTATAGGGGCAGAGAATATAACTTGATCAGCTCTCATCTAGAAGTCTGAAGAGCAGGCCTGGCATCAGCACATGGCAGAGTTGGGAAAGAGCCAAAACTGGGCTGTGATGTACAGGCGAGTATCTGCCTAATAGCTCTCATGCAACTAGTTTGAGACTTATTGTGGTTCTAGTCCTCTCTGAGGAAAACCCATGGCTGGCATGGCCAAAGCAGACTTTCATGGTTTTGTCTTGATCTACTTCTTCCCACTTAGATTGCTTCCTCTGTAAGGTTCCATTCATGCTAAGGGAGAGGAGGGAAGGAGAACTAAATATATGGATAGAGACCATTTACACTTACCAGTTAATAATAATGATAATGATGATGATGATGTGCTGCTAAAACAAAACAGACGGACAGACAGACAGACAGACAGACAGACATGCCCTCTTTAACAAATGGCCCCTTGATTCTCAGTCTACACCAAGTTCCAAACTTTAGGTGATTAACCTATCGCTTAAACCAAGGTTGAGAAACCCTAGGCCCAGGGGCCTCTCTATATGGTCCTCACTGTTCTTCCCAGGTCATGCCCCCTTCTCCCCAGGATCCACCGCTCAGTGGTCCTGCTTTGCATTCCAAGTGTGGCTGGAATTTGTTCTTTACCTGTGGATGTGTGTAAAAACTAGTCTACTGTACAAAGATAAAATCTACATTTGTTGCTCCACCCACTTTTGCCAATAGCCCAGCCCACCACTGGCATGTGATCCTCAGAAGGTTGCTCAGAAGGGAACATAGCCCTTAGGCTGCAAAGCATTCCCCACCCTTGACAACTTAATGATCATACCCCTAATATTCCTAAATATAGAAGAGACTAGGGCAGGGAGAGCCAACATGGCATCCGACAGATGTTTAGGACTCCAACTCCCACCAGCCCCAACCTGTATGGCCAGTGCTCAGAGGTGATGGGAGTTGTAGTCCAAAAAATCTGAAGGGCACTACATTGGATTCTCCTGGTCTTGCAAGCTACAAGTTGAGATTTACTGAAGCACTTAAGAAATTTGCCTGGAGAAGAAAAGCAGGTACCATTAAGAACAGCAAATAGGGGGAAAAAACACCCTGTTTTTTATATCTAGTTTTACTGTTCATCGTGAGGCTTGTCTCTTGACAGGCATAAATCACATTTGCAGATTAAACTAATTTTCTGTGGCCTAAAAGGGCTTTTCTGGATCCAGTCATTACAATTTTAATTTAACCATTTCCATATGTGGAGAAAACATGTCTCGGTGCAATGATGTAAAACTTTATTACAGCAATTGAGTAACTCATCTCCTCATGTTTCTTCTGCACTTTCATATGCCTTGGCTGCCGGGAGGTAACGTAAGGAACGTAAAATTTAATGATGCAGTGATCCATAATGATAACTTGCCCATAAGTCATGCAAAGAAGGCCTCAATGGGGAACAGCTGGTGTGAGAGAGCACCATCTCTTTCTAATTAATGCCTCAAAAAGGTGTACATAAAGGTGTTCATTAAGGAGTTCACCTGAATTCAGCAAACTGTAAAGCTGAAAGGTTGCCACTTGCCACATTATCATTAAGCTATAAGACCCCTTAAGGTCATTTGCTTAGATGTAATTCAATGTTACTTCTATTCAAGAGAATGTGTTTAGGGTTTTATGTTCACAGATCAGCCATAATTCCATTCTATTTCACACACACACACACACACACCCGCAAATCACTTTTTTGAACTGTTCCTCTCATAGTAGCATTCAAATGCACATTTTCCTTCAAAATGCAATTTAAATGTGTACTTTCTCTCAAACTACATATTTGTTCGCATAGTTTGGTATTTCTAAATTGCCAAGGGTTGTGCACAACAGTCATAGAAGGGCAACATTTGTGGGATAGCTAAATTACAACCTGCAAAGGTAAAGGTAAAAGACCCCTGGACGGTTAAGTCCAGTCAAAGGTGGCTATGGGGTTGCGGTGCTCATCTCGCTTCAGGCCGAGGGAGCCGGCGTTTGTCCACAGACAGCTTTCTGGGTCATGTGGCCACATGACTAAACCGCTTCTGGTGCAACGGAACACCGTGATGGAAACCAGAGGGCATGGAAACCAGAGGGCATGGAAATACCTATTTATCTACTTGCACTGGTGTGCTTTTGAACTGCTAGGTTGGCAGGAGCTGGGACAGAGCAACGGGAGCTCACCACCGTTGAGTGGATTCGAACTGCTGACTTTCTGATCGGCGTGAGCTGAAATTCAACTTGTAACTTATTTCATTCATCCATTACTATTCACAGATCTGGAAAAAAGGGGCTATGGTCCAGACAATGGATGGGAATAAAGGACAACTGAAAAATGCTGAGAGAAGATGAACATAAAAAGAAGAAAATCTGTTGGAATTTAAATACAATGCTTTCATAGCATACTTTTTAAAAAAGAAGTAATAAAGACAAATTTGTTGGCAATCTGAAGTGAGATAGCCGCGTAGCAGAAGTTGTCCCTAGTTCCAGTCAGCACACAGAAGCAGCTTAAGGTCCAAAATAGTTTATTGCTGAAGAAGATAAGGCTTCAGAAATACAGTTCTAGACACTGACATACAGCTTGTAGGCTTTGCAGTTACAGATGTAGATATATACAAGCACAAAGTATCTCTTTTGCTCTAGCTTCAAGAGATAACACAGACCCCACTTCATATACAGTACAGACTCACTCACTGACTAATAAGCCGACATGCTTTAATCACTTATACAGATGGCACTGGCCCATTGCCATAGCAACTGACTTGGCTGGCCATGCACCTGTTGGCTTATCTCATACATGGGGCAATGTGTGCTCATGGCCAGTTCCTCTAACAGAATCTGATAAGAATCAAACAAAAACAAGGTGCCTTTAGCGGCATTTCAAATATAACTTGAAGAAGTACAGTCTTCATTTAGGGCAGGCATAGGCAACCTTGGCTCTCCAGATGTTTTGGAACTACAACTCCTATGATCCCTAGCTAACAGGGCCAGTGCTCAGGGACCATGGGAGTTGTAGTTCCAAAACACCCTGGAGAGCCAAGGTTGCCTATGCCTGATTTAGGGTGTATTCTATTTCAGGTTTCCTGGAGGATTTATTTATTTTTAAAAACATAGGCCCTTTACAAGGGAAAGGTACTCTGCACAAGCTCAAAGGCACCATGCCCTTAGGCCCTCATCCCTGGGGGAGAAAATCTTTGTGCCAGAAGTTCTGAAACCAACTGTTGGCAACTGTGTCTTGGAGCTGAATTTGAAAAGACTTTGGCCAAATGTTTGTGATGAAAAGGGCTCTGAAACTGTAGCCATTTGCTTTTCAAATGCCAAGCTATTTCTGACTAATTGGATTAAGATCCATTTTACTGAAAGATGCCTGAACTAGTCAGGTCCTTAGTGATACAAAGTGAAGGAAAGTAAAAACACCAATGATGATAGTGATGCTTTCTATCAACATTTCACATCTGTCCTTAATGTGAAACAGATGCATTCTGGAATATGCCATTGTTTTCTACTCAAATGTGACAATATACTTTGATGCTTTCTCCTTAATTGTAACATCATGTAATGAAGACCTCTCACTGTGTGTGTGGTAAATTGTGGAAGACTTTGGTAAAGGAAAGAAAAATTGGTAAAAAAAAAAATTTCTCATGGACATGTAGTCATTGTTCTTCTTGAAAATCAGATGATTCCTTTCAAAGCTATGGAAATGCCAAATGGGAATTTTGGAACAACATTGACAGACAGCAGCATACACAACTATGCTTTTATTATTCCCTGCTTAAGAACATAGTAAAAGTCCTGTGGAGTCAGACCAAAGACCTATCTAAGAGGTTAGTTGGACTCCAACGCTCATCAGCCCCAGCCAGGATGGCCAGTGATCAGGAATTATGGGGTTTCGGTTCAACCCCAGCTGGAGGGCTGCAGTTTCCCTGCCTCTTGCCTATCTAGTTCAGCAAATTGTTTTCCACCCCTGGAGCTTTCATGAGAATGTGAATACAGATGAATCATCAAGGGAACAATGTTCTTGTATGGCAGAAGTGTCACCACTGTTGCAGAGTTTGTATGGGGGTGGGGTCCAAATAAGGAAGCGCCCCCCCCCCAGCAAGCAGAAGCGTGGATCATTATCTTGCCATGCAGAAAAAGGAGAAACAGGTGCATCGTGGACCCATGTTACCAGGGCCGTCTCAAGCCGGTCGGGCGCCCTGGCGCTGTGGCCCGGAGATTGCTCCACCCCCCCCCCCGCCCTGGTGCGCGGGCGGAGTGCGCAGCATGGCTTCCGCGCGGCTCTGCCGCGCAGCGCCCTCCTGCCGCCCCGGCACCCCACGCCACCAAGACTACCCCTAGAGCCGGACCTGCACGTTATACAGGACAGTCCTCTTTTTGAAGTAGTTTATTTGAAAGGCTGCCCAGTTCAAGCCTAACTTGATATATAAAGGTAAAGGTAGCCCTGACCATTAGGTCCAGTCGTGGCCGACTCTGGGGTTGCGGCGCTCATCTCGCGTTATTGGCCGAGGGAGCCAGCGTATAGCTTCCAGGTCATGTGGCCGGCTTCTGGCAAACCAGAGCAGCACACGGAAACGGCGTATACCTTCCCGCTGTATTTATTTATTTATCTACTTGCACTTTGATGTGCTTTCAAACTGCTAGGTTGGCAGGAGCTGGGACCAAGCAACAGGAGCTCACCCCGCCGTGGGGATTCGAACTGCCTACCTTCTGATCGGCAAGCCCTAGGCTCTGTGGTTTAACCTACAGCAAACCTACAGAGGGAGCAAAGGACCATCAACAGTGAGCATCTGGGCAGTAGACTTAGCAGGTATACCGGTATCCTGGTTACAGTCTTCGCCACTATGGAGAAATGTATTACGTTTCGATTATTCTATTCTCTACTACTATTACAGCAATTATTTTTAAACTTTCACTTTATACCTATTGGTTAGCATGCTAAGATTCTGTGTGTGTGTGTGTGTGTGTGTGTGTGTGTGTGTGTGTGTGTGTGTGTGTCTTCATTTCTCTCTCTCTTTTGTTGATGTATTTCCTCTGCTTCAGCAGATGCCTAAATTGTCACCCTACACTTTATGCTCACTTACCACTGTTGAATTCCACTAGATTAGAACTGGGAAGACTGCAGACTTGTTCAATCCAATCTGTTGTGAGGTTTTTGAAAGCTTGAACCCCAAGGTGGAGCCAGGTGCAAAATGCTAGCTCAGGTGCATAGCAGGAAAGGAACAGGGTGTTTCTGAGCATAATATTAGCCTACAAATTTGCTTCCACTATCATAACTGAGTTCCTGTGACAAAAAATCCACTCCCCTGGTTTCTTCATTTCTGGTTTCTTCTTCATTTAGGAGGAGAAAGGAACACTTTAAGTTGTTTCTGTTGTTAGGGGGTCAGAAAACGTTGTTGATCTGCCGCAAATCACCCAGAGATCGGGATTAGCAGAACCCAATTTTCCTTCTGCCTATCCCTACACAAGATATCTAAGCTGTCAATATGCATGAAAAAGCCTTCTTCCTCGTGCCCTAAATGGATTAAAGGTAAAGGTAAAGGGACCCCTGACCATTAGGTCCAGTCGTGACCAACTCTGGGGTTGCGCGCTCATCTCGCATTATTGGCCGAGGGAGCCGGCGTACAGCTTCCAGGTCATGTGGCCAGCATGACAAAGCCGCTTCTGGCAAACCAGAGCAGCACATGGAAACACCGTTTACCTTCCCGCTGTAGCGGTTCCTATTTATCTACTTGCATTTTGACGTGCTTTCAAACTGCTAGGTTGGCAGGAGCTGGGACCAAGCAACGGGAGCTCACCCCGTCACAGGGATTCGAAACGCTGACCTTCTGATCAGCAAGCCCTAGGCTCAGTGGTTTAACCACAGCGCCACCTCAAAACATGGCTGTCAGCATGGCAGGAGCAGCAGAAGCAACGATAGCAGTGGCAGTGCTTTAACAGCAGGCTAGCAGGCAGGTATGCAGCGCTGGCAGCCCCAGCAGATTGAAAGTGACACTTTCGGGTCACACTTCAGGGCAGAGGTTTGGGTCCTGCAGCTTGGGGACCTGAACAAATGTCAGAGAGTGAGTGATGCAAGATGGGGGGAATGCTTTAAATGTGTATGTAGATGTAGTCTGTCTGTGGCAGAAGTAGTGTGGGAGAGAGAGGGAGAAAAGAGAAATATAGATGTAGTCCTTTTATGTTTTGCAGTAATTTATGTTTGAACTTGTGGTCCTAAATTACTTCTGAAAAATTAATCATGAGCGGGAGGGAACCTTGGTGGGAAAGTGAGCAAAGTCTTCACTGTGTGTGTGTGTGTCTGTATCCCTGCCAGTAAACAGCTTTCTTAGGACAGGACAGCCAACAGGCACTTGTCTGAAAGCCCAGACTCTTTCCAATTCCACAGCTCTTTCACTGCCAAACATTTGGTGGTGGGGAGTAGACTGCTACTCTCTCCCTCTAGATGTTTCTTAATATTTTCTGGGGTTGTTAAAATTTCATATCAATACATTTGTAAATAAAAAGAAACATTTTGCAATAACTTTTTTTTAAAAAAAATTGAGAAGTTCACACAGGCAACCATTAAACATTTCATAATCTCCCAACACTGTTTATGCTTCTCATTCCTCACTTGTCATCCGAAGACTTGTTCACACATTCGCACAGAGTATTCTTATCTTGTGGTAAGCTTTGCTGTGGTTTCCTCTCTCCCTCTCATGCTAAGTAAAGACCAGATGTTCTATGTTTTCAGTGCTGCTTGGGAAGCCTTCCATTACCTTTCCCCCCTGCTCACTTTGCCAGCATCTTTTGGGATGAGATGATGAGAGGCATCTCATAGGTCAAAAATCTTCTTAGCCCATGCTCCTCTTCTCAACAAACCACAAGCTCCTTCTCCTTCTCTCTCTCTCTCTCTCTCTCTCTCTCTCTCTCTCTCTCTCTCTCTCTCTCTCTCTCACACACACACACACACACACACACAAAGATTGCACCGTTTCTAAAAAAGATCCAATTCTGGAGTTGCAATATGATATAGCTATGGATTTTCAAAACGAATGGCAAGAGTTTTCAGGCTGAAGTCTTCGGTGGACAACATGCCAGAGTGGGTGAGATCAGACGGGCGCAAGTGTGTAAATCAAAGCTAAGAATGAGCAGAACAACACTGATTCTTATGCTTGTCAAGACGTTGGTACAGACAACAACCGTTTTAGGTGTGCCCAATATGTGTGCAAAGGCCAAGCTTGGAAGTCACACCAAAATGCCACAAAAAGGGGTGGGGCGGGGGTGGTGGAACAGGGTGTTTGCAGGCTTTCGAATCGTGTTTCAAATATACACAATTTTACTTAAATGTGTGGTACCTCAGAATGTAATCCCTGCGTAAATGGGTAGGTGCCTGTAATAACATATAAGTCCCTCTACAGTTCAGGACCAGGTTGCTTGGGAGGCTGACTTATACGCCTGGTAGATCACTGTGATCTATGTATGAGAGAGTTTCTCTTGCAAGTTATGAGGATCTCAGAGCTTGCACCAAAGTAACTCAGAGCAGGGTGTTGGGTTTTTTTTTTTTAACGTGGCTGCCTATTCTGTGGAATAGCATTTCTGTTGAGATACAACAAGTGTTCACTATCTGTACATTCAGAAAACGGTTGAAGGCCTTTTTTGTTCCAGCTTTCCCAGCTGCTTTAATAGGTCTTTACCACAAGATTTTTCAAAAAAAATCTTGATTATAAGTCATCTTGACGCAGTGGTCTGGGAGGCAATAAATAAATTGTAGTAGTAGTAGTAGTAATAATAAAGGTAAATGTAAAGGGACCCTTGACCATTAGGTCCAGTCGTGACCGACTCTGGGGTTGCGCGCTCATCTCGCATTATTGGCCGAGGGAGCCGGCGTATAGCTTCCAGGTCATGTGGCCAGCATGACAAAACCGCTTCTGGCAAACCAGAGTAGCACATGGAAACACCGTTTATCTTCCCGCTGTAGCGGTTCCTATTTATCTACTTGCATTTTGACGTGCTTTCGAACTGCTAGGTTGGCAGGAGCTGGGACCAAGCAACGGGAGCTCACCCCGTCACAGGGATTTGAACCACCGACCTTCTGATCAGCAAGCCCTAGGCTCAGTGGTTTAACCCACAGCGCCACCTGGGCCCCTGCAGTATAGCAGTATATCAGTATCCTATTTTATTTTTATTTCTATTTTATTTTATTATATCAGTATAGCAGTATCCTATTTTAGGATACTATTCAACTATTATTATTTTTATTTTTTTTAAAAAACCCAACTAATATATCAGGGAGAGGGTTAAGCACAACATATCTCTCTGATGCACAAACTGGACATTTTTTTTAAGAGGCAGTAGAGCATTCCAATATATGACACACATGGACTCCACTGTAGCCTGATGTGGAATTTTAATACTTCAGCCAACTTCTTCATTCCGCATAATCTGTCCTCTGGCTCAAGTCTCTGAAATCTGTGCATGTGTTGCAGAAAGACTAACTCATTCCAGGCACCTATTTAAATAATTGTTTTATGTATGTTTGTTTTATATATATATATATATATATATATATAGAGAGAGAGAGAGAGAGAGAGAATGTCTGTCACCAGTAATGGCCTGAATGAGGGTGAACAAATTGAAACTCAATCCAGACAAGAAAGAGGTGCTCTGAATCTGCCGAAAGGCAGAACAGGCAGTAGAGATTCATCTTATGCTGGATTGAGATAATACCTACTGAAATGAATGGACCTCAGTTAGCCATGCTTATTAATTTAAATAGGTCTGCTCTGAGTAAGGCTAGCATTAGATTTAACCCATTCGGAAGTGGGAGGAATTCAACATAGCACTGTGGCGATTGTTCCATCAGAGCAAGTGTGCTATTCTGAGGGTTCTCCCAGCCCCTATAACCTATTTCCTCGAGTGGGGCGGTGGGAGAAACAGGATGAAGAAAGTGGGGGAAACCTCATTGCACGAGCAGACGTCCTGCATGAACTCATGCTTGTGGGACTATTCAGTTGAATCCCGTCCATTGTGTCCTTCCCATGATGCGAATGGAGAAAAGGAGAAAAGGTACAAGGAATGCTATCTCTAAGTTTGATTTTAAGAAGAGGTTAATACTAGTTCAAGCTCAACTGCAAACAAGAAAGATTCAAAACTCATAATATCAATGCGTAGTCATCAATCAAACTGATATGTGTCTATCCCTTAGCAGAAATGACAGGAAATAAATCAATAGCTGATAAAAGACTGCATTTTCCTAAACCTTGGCTAAATCTTTTGACAGTTGCTTTATTTTAATCGAAGCCAGAAAACCATAACATAGTGCTAAAAACAGTTGAACATTATTAAAAGCATTGCAACTAAGATGAAAGAAAAAACATATAAAAATTAATCTATCCTGACAATCAGCATATGATCTAGTGAAAACAGAGACATGATTCACTCCAGGAATGAAATAGAAGGGCAACACTTAAACTATCACTGATTGGTTTTTGCTGTTATTATTACTGTTGTTATTATTATTATTTGGGTGTGCCATTCTTCCCAACCAGGGATGCATGTGTTTGTTCATATTGCATTATGAGCTGACCTAATCCAAACTTTCTGGACTAGTATACAGATCAAAACAGATCAAAACATCCCTGTCCATCAGATCTTGCTCTTCTCTGAATATTACATACTAATGATGTGGAAACAGACTTAATAATGACATACTAATGATGTGGAAACAGACTTAATAATGAACACATGCAAAAGTGGCACAAACTGGAATTATCTTGATCTGACCATTCCTATTCTGAACACACTAATCTGGGAATTATACAATGCAAATGACAAACAGTTTTGGTGCATAAAACTCACTACTTTAGAATTTCCTTTGATATCTGGATCCCATAGTTGACAACTGAGTACTCACAACATCTCTTACAGCCTGATCCTTTTCATGTTTCCTGAGGGTGTAAGTCTCACTAAATTCACCTCCTCTCAAATGGCAGTCTTGGGCATTTGCTTTATCGCATGCCTGTTTTGTCCTACGTAGAGAGTAGGGACAGATGAAGTTGTCAATTTCAGTTTTTTCTCCGTTTCTCATTTTTCCAAATGTCATTCAGTTCTCCACATTTCCGCATCAGTTTGAGATTTTTTAAAAATACATGTTCTCATAAAAATCCATCAACTTTTCCTCATAGCCACATTTTAATGCAATTTTGCCTAACCTATACATTTTCACAAAGCAAATTCCCACTAATATAATGCATTGTGTGTATTACTTTCAAAAAGACATGCACATTTCCTCTGATATACCCATATTTGTATGCATTATTGGGTTGGAGGACTGCATCACCAACTTTTGGGAATTGTGATTTTCAAAGGACAGGAGCATTTTTGTTTGCCTATCATTCTAGAAAGTGTGGATTAGGTAGGCTCGACTTAGCATATGAACTGTATTGAATTTCTCCTCCATCCCTAGTAAAGAGCACTGTTTCTTTCCATGTTGACGGTTGAACTGTTTTGCTAAGCCATTTGGGAACTGAAGTTGTTCTGTGTTGATAGGTGCATTTGAATGTGTATATATGTCCTGTTTTCATAAAAGCACTGCAGATCTTACAAAGAATAACAGAACCTGCCTAGGACACAGATGGAACCAGGACTGTTTAGTGCCCCTATCATAGGATGAGACTCAAATTTGTCATAACTTCTGGTTCTGAGCAACTAACACATTGGAATTTATTAAAGTCCCCAAACAGAGGAGAGATGAAACTTGTCATAGTGACTCTTTCTCACAGAGTCATGTGCTTGTTTAAAGCTGTGCATTGCAATGATTTCAGGTCCATACACATTAACTGCATTAACTGGGTTAACTTACGGCAGGCATTTGCTATCCCCAGATGACCCTTGACACGTTCATACATTTCATTCAGGAAATAATACATGG